>NC_025997.2:80962804-81029335 GCF_000442705.2 Elaeis guineensis
ATTGCATCCATGTAGGTGATCGGATCCTCATCCATTTTCATCAAGTTTGATAGGATCGTCATCCCGGACCAAGAAACCATAGTATCTGTCTGGTTGACGTGGTACTCTACCAGATCGCCTTAAGGGTGCTTGAACAATAGGCTTCGGATCTGATCTAATCAAATCCGGTTCAGGTTCAGCAAAACTTGCGTCGATTTTCCACCTACCCGAAATCTTCGTCAAGTTCGACCTTAGAGGCAACAGTCCCTTCACCAAGGAACTTCCTTTCCAAAAAGATTGCCTTAAGGCTGACAAATACTTTTTGCTCATCAGCTAAGTAGAAGTAATACCTTTGGTCTCTTTTGGGTACCCTATAAAATTACACTTGTTAGACCTAGGTCCAAGCTTGTCCATAATTAAATGTTTAACATAAATCGAACACCCCAAATCCTAAGGTGTGAGAGTACTGGCTTACGTCCTATCCATATCTCATATGGCATTTTGGCTAAGGATTTACTTGGAACTCTATTTAGAAGTAACAAGCCGATTCAAGTGCATATCCCCAAAGGGAGATCGACAGACCAGCAAACCCCATCATGGATCGAACCATGTCCAACAAGATTCGATTCCTCCTTTCAGACACACCATTATGCTGTGGTGTTCCAGGAGGAGTCCACTGAGAGAGAATCCCATTCTCCCAAAGATATGTCAAAAACTCATTGGAAAGATATTCACCTCCTCGATCAGATCGAAGAGTTTTAATACACTTTTCAGTTTATTTTTCTACCTCATTTTAGAATAGTTTGAACATTTCAAATGACTCCGACTTATGCTTCATTAAATAGACATACCCATACCTCGATAGGTTGTCTGTGAAGATTATGAAGTAGAAATATCCACCTCTTACACTTGAGCTCATGGGTCCACATACATCAGAATGTACCAGACCCAAGAGTTCATTGGCTCGCTCACCTTTTCCAGTAAAAGGTGACTTGATCATTTTACCAAGAAGACAGGACTCACAAGTTGGAAGTGATTCACAATCACCTACATCAAGAATTTTTTCTTGAGCCAACCTGTTTATCTTGTTCTTATTGATATGATCTAGCCTACAGTGCCAAAGGTAGACTTCTGACACATCATCTATTCTAGGGCATTTATCGGAGGTTTGAACCACATTAACAGGTTGTGATAGAAAGTAAATTCTATTATTTAGTTGTCCAATAAATATTGTAACACCATTCAAAATGATATTGCAAATATTTTCTTTTATTAAAAATTCATAACCGTACATGGCCAAAAGGCCTACAGAAATAATATTTAATAAAAAGCTTGGACAATAGTGACATTCACTCAGAATTACATTACGAGAATTGATTACAAGATTTATGATTCCTAAAGCTAGAACTGGAACTTTGCTTCCATCTCCAACATTCAGGAACCTCTCACCTTCATCAAATCTCCTACTGACCTGCAGACCCTGCATCGAATTATAAATATGATAAGGGCTTTCGGTATCCAATACCTAGGCAGGAGTATCACAAATTGAAAAATTACAAGGTGTTATCATATAATTACCTTGCTTCTTCTTCAGCCTGTTCGGGTCCAGGGAGGCAATGTATAGAGGACAGTTCCTCTTCCAGTGCCCCTGCTTCTTGCAAAAGAAGCACTTCGCCTGGCTCTGGTCGGGCTTGCACTTCTTGGTCTGACCCTGTGCAGATGTCCCAGCATGCGGCTGCACCTTCTTATTCTTTTTCTTCTTGTTCTTCTTCTCTTTCTTAAAGGATCGACGATCAGAAGAAGACCCTCCTATAATATTCACCATCTCCTTATGGAGCTGGTGATCCTTCTCAAAGTTCTGCAGCAACCCCAACAAGCCGTGGTAGTTCACTGCAAGCTTTATTATCCGAAAATGAGTAAGGAAGGAGAGGAAGGACTTAGGCAATGAATTAAAGATCGCATCCTTATCGAGCTGCTCGTGCAGGGAAAAGCCCAATTTACTTAGGCGCTCAATCATTTCGATCATGTACAATACATGATCGGTGACTGAAGCCCCATCCCTCATCCGAGCATTGAAAATGGCACAACTAGTTTTGTGCCTTTCAACATCGTCAGGCATACCAAAGGAGTCGTTCAACATTTGAAGCATCTCCTGGAGCTGGGCATTCTCGAACCTGCGGCTGAACACATCATTCATTGCCACCAGCATTATGTACCAAATGGTGATGCGATCGTTGAGCCACTTCTGGTAAGTGTCTCGAACCATCCCTCTAGCGTTCGGGGCTGGCTCCTCAGGTGCTGGATCCGTTACTACATAAAGGATCCGTTCATGCTCAAGGATGATTTTTAATTTTTGATACTAGCTATCGAAATTAGGTCCTATGAGCTTATCATTATCTAATAATGATCGGAGCGATAGGGCAGTGGCCATAGCTGCATAAAAAAAAATCAGATCTTAATTAATACATAAATTATAAATACTAAAGACTTGGACTTTAGTCTAAAGTTTCTCCCAGTATTTTTACGAACTGGTAGCTTCAACCTCTAATTCGAAGAATTACTTTAATTCCTTAGTGGATACTAGAATCCACACAGACTACACACGAGTCCAACTTTGGTTGGTCAACCCATGTGCATCTATGGGTAGGTTCATAACCAGTTGTTTCTCCAAACAACTTTTAGTAATTGATTTTGCCCCAAAACTTAATCAGTAGGCTTTGGCCTCCACTGAAAAGATTTGGTTAGGTCCAACCATTAACATGATTTGATTTGGTGAATCGGACCAATAAATGATCAGGCCCGACTTTGGTCGGCCAACCTGACCACCATCAGAAAGACTCAACCAAATTATCATACTATGAATGATAATTCCATTAGTCAATAAGCACCAGGCCTTTGGGCCTCCAATGATTATTAAACTAATGGACTCATTATCACTCACTTAATGGGAGGCTATGACTTAGTTATCATTATAACTTAATCATTTTAGGGACTTAATAATTTTTGAGGATTTTATTAAAGGATAGATGAGAAGAAAATATCCAGTCAATTTCAATCCTCCCACTGACTTCACCAAGTCAGATTGAAAAAAGATTTAATTAAAGCTGGCATTAGGAGCACCTAAATCAGTCAAACTGATTTACCTAATGACATGGGTGAGCCCTAATCACCAAGTGATCTAATCAAAACCTAATTCACCAGGTTGGCCAGGTAAGTGAGATCAGTGGTGGGGATAAGCCATTAACTCGTCAGAGATCGAATCACTGTGAGTAGCTCCCACTTAAAAACCACTGGTCAAGCTACCAAACTTACCTTAGACACCAATCAGTTCATTAGTTTTAATTTGATCTACTTAGTAAATAGGGTTCCATCGCGTAGCCATGAATTAAGTCCATCTTGGTCTAGTTAAAGACATGGACCCATTCAACTACAACTATTGGAGTTGAGTCTAGAGTATCCTTGACCTAATCTAATTCAACTTTTGATTAGATTTGATCAATTACTCTAATTTAGTCTATTTCTTTAACTAACCTTAGGTCTAACCCAATTATGGACCTAATTCATCTAACCCATTGACCCACAAGTTTATGCAATTATCTTAGGTCTTAATTCACAATTCTAGACCTACTAGACAACACTTAATTCTTTTAATTAAGTATTTGGACTGATGGGTCAGGGTTTGGCATTTTGAAAATAATTTTTAAATTTGAAAGATTTTATTTTCTGTTCACCAAATATGTTGACTCATTTCATAAATAGATCAGCATATTTCATAAATAGCAATCCTATTGCTAATTACATAACAGAAAATAACTCAATTAAAATAAATCATAAATATTCTTTTAAATCTAATCTAATACATTCATGATAAATTTTATAATTGAACCTTTATAATTAATTCTTTTTGCTACTTCATCTGTATGAGATATAATTACAGTGGCACCCCTACTACCATAGGAGACCCCATCGAATGGGAGGAGAGGGCCTTTAAACCCTACTTTTCTCCTATGACCAGATGGCCATGGCAACCAACCCAATTAGATTACTTGCTACTTAGATCAAGTATATCTAAATATACCAATTTCAAAATTTAAATTTCAAATTTCAAATTTCAAATTTTAAATTTTGAATTTTAAATTTTGAATTTTAAATTTTAAATAAATTTCAAATTTTTGAATTTCAAATTTTAAATTTCAAATTTTGAATTTTAAATTTTGAATTTCAAATTTGAAATTTCAACCAAATTTCAAATTTTAAATTTCAAATTTTGAATTTTAAATTTTTGAATTTTGAATTTCAAATTTCAAATTTCAAAATTCAAATTTTGAATTTTGAATTTCAAATTTTTGAATTTTGAATTTTGAACAACTTTCAAAATTCAAATTTCAAATTTTAAATTTTAAATTTCAAATTTAAACTTTTAGATTATAACTTAATCTATGCATGCAAATATATATATCATATCTAAGAATCTGCTTTGATACCATTTGATGCAAAATTCAGTGCAGGGGTAAAATGATAATTTTAAAACTTTTTCAAAATCACTATTTTATAGTGAAAATTATTAATTAATCTAATTAATTAATATAAATTTATCCTACACTAGGATCTAAATATGATATATAGCATGCATGTATTTAAATTTAAAATTTAAATTTGAACAGTAAACACTTTACTGTAATGTGTTCAGAACATAATACTTTTGTGCGGGTAGTAGATCACCGCAATCTAATCACCGTCGGGAGAGTCTGATCATCGCGATATAGCCACACAGTGTGTCTGACCTGTGCAGATCATCCATACGAAGTTTCCAGTCTGATCGACTCCTCACGAGTGCTAGCTCATTTTAGAGCCCTTTCGATGGTCGATGCTGATCGAACTCCTTCGATCGATGTCTGTTAATTTTTTGGATGCTCTGGATCATCAGCAGACATGTTTGAGAGGATGTTGAAGATCTTCCTAAAATTTGGTGGGCTCACGACACTCGTAGCTCACCTTCTCACTCCTCGAACCCCAGGCTGAAACCCTGGGGAACTCACTGAAACCTTGCGCACTCTTTTTCTTTCTTTTCTTTCTTTTTCTCTAGAAAGGATATGGACCTTCACCTCATGCACAAGGATTCCTCATGCCCCAGACTTTCTCTCCAAAATTTTCTTTTTGCATGCCCCACTCTTCTCCTCCTTTTAAAACCATGTCAAACGTGTCTTATTCACGTGAGAGGATAAAGATAAGTGGTTGCATATTTGAATTCAAATCAAATTTGAATTCAAATGGAAACCAACTCATCTCTATCCACTTATGGCATGAGAAGAGAAGGACGTGGCATAATTTTTGCATGGAGTGATTTCATGAGAACCACTTTCTCGTGTAATAAATGGGGCGCTAAAGAAGATAAGGTCAAGGTGCTAAGATTGGTTGCTCATTCAAATTCAAACTTTGTTTTGAATTTGAATGGCCAACCAATCATCCTTATCCACTCATTTGGTGGACAAAAGTGGGGTGTGGGGAGGGCTTTGCGTGAGAAAAAATTCACGAGAAGTTCCTTCTCGTGAATTCAAATGGGTGCAGTGGAAGTGAGGTGGCACAGGGAGAAAATTTAAAAGATGGTTTCATTCAAATTGAACCAACCTAATCAAAATAGGTTAAGCACAATTAGACTAAGTTAAACCTAACCTAATTAGACTTAATTAGGCTCAATAAAATCTTAATCAAATTAGAAATTGATTAAGCCCAACCCCTGATCAAATTAGGGACCAAACCATCTCAATGATTAGGTCAACTCTTAACCTAATCGGGTCAAACCCAACTGAATCCAATTCAATTGGACTTGATCCAAAAAAAAATTACTCAATCAAATTGAGTTAATTACTGATCAAATCACTGATTAAAACTCTCATAAATATTAAGTCCAAATCTGATGGGCAATCAGGTATCAAAGTCCATCGATATAAAACTTTGATCGAAGAGTCCCAAACCAGTGGGACTCTTGACCCCGGTACCCAAAATGTGTGGGACTCATGATTAGAGAATCCTGATTCTCGATCACAGAGTCTCAGACATATAGGACTTATAGTCCACGAGTATTAGGACTCTTCATCAACCATCAGATCAGATAGGAAGCTCTAATGTGTGTGACCCCGCAGGTTCGAACCTAAACCGGTAGCACAGGAACCAATTCCTGTACTAATCAAAGTGATCATCTAGTAATGATACCTGACATTCAGATAGATCGAATAGTCACAATTGCAACACTCAGAACCTACGTGAATATGGTTACTGTATAATTCATCCCTTTTGACCCCTGTGTTTAGGATGACTCAGGGTTAAACTGTCAACCCTGAGTAGATCATCCGAATCGTGCTCAACTCAAATAGTCCTGTGACTCCTCACTAGAACTACCCTGACCAAGGTTTTCCTAAATTGAAATATGACTGTACACAGCTTCTGAACTGGAGTGGTCAGTTCCATCTTGACACACGCACCGACAAGTCAAGTACTTGACTACACCCAGCAGCCTTCCATCACTAAATTAGAAATTCAGGTAGTCCAATGCCTAAGTGCAGTGAGTTGCTTGCAAGTCACCATGGCAGTCTCAGGTCGGAGGTATATTTATACCTATATTCCATTGGAGCAAATCTTGACAGTAGAAATAGCTCCAGAGTCGGTCACGCTCAGTACAGATGTACCCTTATATCTCACCTGTATGCCATACCAGTGTCTCCACACTCTTTGGTTAAGAGGACAACCAACCTATATGGCACACAACGATCTATGCTTGATAAATGTTGTTGTCCTTGGTAACAACGTATCATTTGGTCGCGAATAGATTTAAGGACTAAACGACAAATCCTCCTTTGTCGAGTCTAAATAGTCCTAAGGATTTCACCATAACATAGGAGTTCATTAGAAGATGAAACATTTTATGATGAAAAATATCAAAATAATTTTTATTAATTCATAATTCATGTACATATACAAAAATGAGCACAACCATCAACAGACTGACGATTGGCTTTGGGATACTATTCCCAACATCCTAAATACTAACAAGTTGATCGGATCGAACTATGTCGACTGGTTAAGGAACTTGAGAATTGTTGTCACTCAGGAGAAAGTCTCCTACATTCTGGAGACACCTGCTTCAGATTCTCTTGGGAAAGATGCTTCCGAGGAGGAAAGGGCCACATACAAGATGAGGAAAGATGACAGTGTGACTGTCAAATGTATCATGCTTGCCTCTATGAGTAATGAGCTCCAAAGGCAGCATGAGGATATGGATGTTCCCTCTATTCTCCTTAATCTTAAAGAGTTATATGGGGAGCAAAGTCAAATTGCTCGATATGAGATATCGAAGCAGTTGTTCCATGCCCGTATGACTGAAGGCTCTTCCATGCAAATGCATGTCCTAAAGATGATTGATTTGATCACTCATCTGGGATAGTTGAATTTTGCTATGAATGGTGAACTGAGCCAGGATTTGATCCTGTAGTCTCTCCCTAACTTTTTTTTTCAGTTTGTCATTAATTATCATATGAACAAACTGAACATCAGCTTGCTTAAGCTGCTGAATATGTTAAAAATAGTAGAGAGCCATTTCAAAGGTGAAAAGGCTCAGGTTCTTCATGTTGATAAGATCAGCAAGAAGAAGGTGAAGAAGGGTTCTAAGAAAAAGCTGAACCCTAAGGCTGGCATCTCCAAGAAGAAGGTGAAGAAGGTCTCCACTAAAGGTACTTGTTATCATTGTGGCAAGGAGGGCCACTGGATGAAAAATTGTAAAGAGTACCTTGTAACCGTGAAATCAGCAAACGTTGCTAAAGATTTGTATATGATACAAACTAATTTATCATTAAGTACTTCAATGTCAGATTCTTAGATATTGGATACCGTCTGTGGTTCACACCTTTGCAAATCATTGCAGGGTCTACAGAAAATAAAAAATCTGAATAAAGGTGACTTTAAGTTGTTCGATGCAAGTGAAGAGTCCATTCAAGCCAAAGTCGTAAGAACCAGGGTTTTGAAGTTGCCTACAAAAAAAATTTTGGAACTAAAGTCCTGTTATTACATTTCAAATATTGTTAGAAATATTATTTCTATACCATTGTTATTGGAACAAGATTTTGAAATAATTGCAAAGAACAATGGTTGTTCTATATATTTTTCTAATGAATATTATAGATGTGTATTTATTGATAATGGTCTTATGTTTCTTTCACTTAACAATAATATGCTTCATATTGATAATATGAAGAAAAAAAAGAGAGAGGATGTGAATGTCACATGCCTCTGGTACTGTCGATTTGGTCATATAAATGAGTCAAGGATTAACAAGTTATACAAAGATAATTTTTTTGATCCTTATGATTATGAATCATATGAAACTTGTGAATCTTGCCTCATGAAAAAAATGATCAAGACTCCATTTACTAGACATGAAGATCGGGCGAGTGACATTTTGGACCTTGTAAATACTGATGTGCGTGGTCCAATGTCGATTCAAGCTAGAGGTAGATACTCTTACTTTATCATATTTACTGATGATATGTCTAGGTTTGGATATGTGTATTTAATGAAATATAAATCTAAAATCTTTGACAAATTTAAAGAGTATCAAAGAATAGTCGAGAAATAAACTGGTAAAAGTATTAAAGCTCTTCGATCAGATCGAGGAGGAGAATATTTGTCTAGTGAGTTTTTTGATTATTTAAAATAAAATGGTATACTCTCTCAATGGAGACCTCCTTATACTCCACAATTAAATAAAATTACGAAAAAGAAGAATTGCACCTTATTAGATATGGTGCGGTCTATGATGTGTTTTATAGATCTTTCATTATCGTTTCGGGGATACAACCTCGAGGCTGCAGCGTATATTTTAAATAAAGTATCTTTGAAATCTATTTCTAGCACTCCATATGAAATATGGAAAGAAAAAAGATCCAATCTTAAGCATCTTAAGATTTAGGGCTGTCCTGCTTATGTAAAAAATATTGATAGATATAAGCTGGATGCAAGATCAAAAAAATGCAGGTTTGTAAGTTATCCCAAGGAGAGTATAGGATACTACTTCTATAACCGTACTCAACAAAGGGTGTTTGTTGGTAGGCATGCCATTTTCTTGGAGAAAGAGTTTATCCAAGAAGGAGGTATTGGGAGGTCTATTGAACTTGAGGAAGTTCAAAACCTACAATCCATCCAGGATTCACCAGATGGTTCTCAACCAGATGTGCTCATTGTTGAGGCACAGCCACTACACACACCTCCTCTCCAAAAGTTGAGTAGAGTGCATAGTATACCACTCAGGTATGGGTTTATCATTGAGAATGACAACACAACCCACATCATTGAGAATGATGAGCCTACGATCTATTCAGAAGCTGTCATGAGTAGTGACTCTGACAAGTGGCTCAATGCCATGAAATCTGAAATAGACTCTATGTATGCCACCAAGTTTGGATATTGGTTGATGTGCCTAAGGGTGTGACCCCAATAGGCTGCAAATGGGTTTTCAAAAAGAAGATTGGAGCAAATGACCAGGTAGAGACCTATAAGGCCAGGCTTGTGGCAAAAGATTTCAGACAAAAATAAGGTGTTGATATGAAGAAACTTTTTCGCCGGTAGCCATGCTCAAGTCTATTCAGATAATGCTTGCTATTGCAGTATACCATGACTATGAGATCTGGCAGATGGATGTCAAGATTGCCTTCTTCAATGAAAACCTTGAGGAAGAAATCTATATGACTCAACCAGAGAGATTTATCTCAAGTGGGAGAGCAAATCAGGTATGCAAGCTGATAGATCTATATATGGATTAAAGCAGGCATCGAGGAGCTGGAACATCCATTTTCATGAGACAGTCAAATCGTTTGGCTTCATCAAAAATGTGGATGAACCTTGTGTGTACAAGAAGAGTAGTGGGAGTGCTATTGTCTTCTTGGTCTTGTATGTGAATGACATACTGCTCATTGAGAATGATATCCCGATGTTGCAATCGATCAAGACTTGGCTATCATAAAAGTTTTTCATGAAAGATTTGAGTGAAGCATCCTATATACTTGGTATAAAGATCTATAGGAATAGATTGAAAAAGATGCTAGGCTTATCCCAGTCTAGGTACATTGACCTTGTGTTGAAGAGGTTCAACATGGAGGAAAGTAAAAGAGGTTACTTGCCCATAGGTCATGGCATACAACTCTCTAACAAGATGTCTCCTAAGACACCTGAAGAGAGAAATAGAATGAGTTCTATTCCTTATGCTTCGGTAGTAGGATCAATAATGTATGCTATATTATATACCTGGACTGATGTGGCTTATGCCTTGGGCATTATAAGTAGATTTTAGGCTGATCCTAAAGAAGATCATTGGAAAGCTATGAAAAACATACTCAAGTACTTGAGAAGAACTAGAGATATTTTTTCTAATATATGGTGGATCTGATTTAAAACTGGAAGATTATACCGATTCTAATTTTCAATTTGATCCGGATGATAGCAAATCGATATCTGGATATGTGTTCACCTTGTATGGTGGTGCAGTAAGTTGGAAAAGCTCCAAACAACAAACTATTGCTGACTCGATCACTGAGGCTGAGTATATTACTGCAAGTGAGGCTGCTAAGGAGGCCATCTGGATGAAAAAATTCATCACAGAGTTGGGTGTGATTTCAGAGATTGAATAACCAGTGCCTCTTTATTGTGATAATACTGGGACAGTTGCTCAAGCCAAAGAATCAAGATCTCATCATAAATCCAAGTACATCCTAAAATGGTTCCACCTCATTCGAGAGATAGTCGAAAGATGCGATGTGATCGTGGAGCGTGTTGACACCAAGAACAATATAGCGAACCCATTCACTAAGGCCTTGTCAATGCAGTAGTTTGACCACCACCTTGGTAGCATGGGTATCAAGTATAGGGGCAATTGGCTTTAGTGCAAGTAAGAGATTGAAAGAATTATGTCCTTCAAGGCAATCGCATATGGAATGCGATAGGATGTTTATTGTAATTTATCTTCTAAGCTAATGTAATTGACATTAAAATTATTAATAAAATTGATATTTTTGATTCATTATATGCTGCATCTTATTAATTTTAAGATTTTAATGAACCCCATAGATCTGGATAATGGTTTTAGGGCCATGATGAGATCACGTCAGTGAGATCTAAATCTTTGATAGCCCTGATCTAAAATATTCCTAGTCATTGGTACATTGAGTCAGAGATCAATTATACCGATAAGACTGGCATGTCCTATGTATGCTCATAAATGAGAGTGGTTGATCTCACAATCACTTGTGTGGTGACACTAATACAAGGATATGAGTGCTCATTAGAGAATGAGTTCACTGAGTTGACCTGTGAAAGAATTATCAGATGGAGTCTTATTTATATGTCAACTGATAATTCTCTAGTGGGAGTTGTGTAAGTGATCCTTTGAGCAGAGATCACCATGGTACCTTGTGTACATGGATCCATGTTTTGGTTCACTACCTAACTTGATTCTCTGATCTTTGTGTGGGGTGTTTTGGATATGGTGAAGTATGCATGGAGGTTGTGAGTGATCAATAAGGGATCAATCACTCCTAATAAGGAGAGCGAACATCCTATGTGATCTCGTAAGATGGTGATTCTGAAAGTCTTTGGCCAAAGCAGGGTGATAATTAGAAAAGAATTTCTAATATATCATCAACTGAATCATCATCTTCAAATCGAGATACATAAAGATAAGTGATTGGGTTTGACATATTTTCATGTCCACAGCTCATTTGGGATGTTGTTTGACTGAAGGATTGAATTACATGAAAACATGCCACTGAAGGATATTTTGATAATTTTTTATCAAAATTTTAAATCTTTCACATAGTCATGACATATTATTAGATATCAATCTTGCCTTGTGAGCTTGATAAAAATTAAGAAAAGTTGATTCTGGAATCAATTTGGAAGAGTCCAAGTTGATTGGGACTCTTCGAGTGACCTAATCTCATCGGATTAGGGTTACGTCGAAAGTTTGGATCCACTACTGGCAAGATTTGGAATCCAATGGGTCACACACTTTAGGATTTAGCTTTGGTCTAATTTAATTAGGGTTTAATATAAATTCTATGGGTTAATTTGATATGCTAGCATATTGTATTAACTCAAGTTCCCAAATTAGTTTGGTTCAAAGTATTTAAGCTAACCTAGACCAGTTGGCTTTGACCTAATGGGATTGGGTCAATTTGGATTGGATCCTTATCCAACTTATACCAATTTCAAGTGGAGAAGGACTCCTCCATGTTCACCAAAATTCACATAAAAACATAATTACCGCCCACCTCAAATCAGCATGAGAAATAAAGAGTCCTTCTTAAAGAAGGCTCTTTATTAAACATGTTGCCTTAGAAGATAAATCAGAAATCTTATGTTTTGATGCCAAAAATTAATGAAATTTTTATGACACATAGAGAAGGAAGATTCCTTCTATTCCAAGTATCTAAATCATCAAAAATTAACTCATTTAATTTATTTGGTACGTGGGAAGTTGGAGCACCAAAAGTTGGCACCCCTTCATCCCATGTAATGTCCCCTGGTCTCCTATTTATAGGGGATGCTCCAGATAGCTTCTAGCTAAGATTTCTAGGTGTGATAGAGAGAAGGGACATGGAAATCATAAAAAAAAATTTGAAAAAATTTTAAGAAAAAAAAGATGGGAATTTGAGTGGCAAAAGTTGCTACAAGGGTGGTGAGATTTTCAGCAAGTGTTGCTAGAGTGCCCTAGGATTTGATTTTTCTATATGTTAGAGTCAAAAATTAAATCCTAAATTGTATGACATCTGAAGAGTATCTTCTTAGTATTATTTTGGTGGGAAGATCAAAAGCAACTAGATTTTGGTACGATCGTGACGTAAGTTTGAAGCCGACAGTGTTCTTGAAAAGACAAGGTTGTGGCTGTGCACTAGTTGGAAAGGACCTTAGCCAACTCCGTCTGGATCACCATTGGAGGACTTCTACCTTGGGGTCTTGTGGAAAATACCAACATGCCACTTTTTTATTTTAGTTAAAGTATAATATTCTATCTCTTTGCATTCTTGAATTTGCTTTGATCGTGTTTGACAAGGTGATTCTAGGATTTTGGGTTCGGCTCGATAGTTTTATTTGATAAAGCTATTGATTTGAGTATTTTAAAAAAAATTAAAAAATTACTTTCTGCTGCATGGCCAGAACCCAACACCTAGTGGGTACTACAGTCCTATCAATATGCACGCACCTCATCGTACCTGATTTTGGGTACACTATATCGATGAGTGGACAACTATTGTGCAATGCTTCTTAAGCATGATGCAGCGATTGGTTTCTAAGTCATGAAGCCTCAACATACTATTTATTAGTCTAATCCTTAGTTAAGTTAGACCCATCACTTCATGCAAAAGCAAAGCTCTCATTGGGTCCCTCACTGTGCCCAATTATTGGACCCAACCCCATCTTTACCTAGTAACATCTCATGCTAATATGGTGGTTGCATCCTTTTGATGCCACTGAACCACTGTAACTAGTTGAGAACATCGATACTAGTAGGATGCCTGCACTCCTACAATGATGGAAGACCTAGGACTTAATATTTTTTAGGAAGGTTTTGATTTAAGTCTCTTCTACATGTCATATGCATCTCATGTAAATGACTGGTCTAGTTCAAGTCAGCACATCTCATGTCTGACTCACCTAGATGGGTTATCACATCTCATGTCGATTAATCTCATTTAGGTCAGCACATCTCATATTTGATTAATTTAGTTTAGGTCAGCACATCTCATGTCTGATTAATCTGATTAGGTCAGCACATCTTATGTCTGATTAACCTGATTTGAATCAGCACATCTCATATCTGATTATCCTTGTCAGCATGGATGAACATGAATGACTAAGTAATCTTATTCAAAACTTAAACAATCAAGTTGGCCAAAAAAGTGAGATCGATAGGAGGGTTTGTCGATGCTTGGCTTAAACACCATCGAAATGACTAGGTAAGCATGCTCCCAATTAAAAACCACCGATCAAGATACCTTACCTTAGATACTAATTGGTTAATTAGAATTGAATAGGTCAACCTTGTTACTCGAGCTTGATCCACTGAGCCAAATTTGGTCTTGAGTTAATTAATTCACATCAAAATACGAATCGATAAGACCTGTTGGTGCAAAATCCCGCTAGCGCCAGAGAAGCTGGAGTCGAGGGAGTCGCGGTCACCATCGGGACCTGCAAAGAAAGTCTAAACCAGAGTTGGGGGTGCTCTGGCAAGACCCTCCGATGCTCAAGTCAGTACTCTACCTCAACAGAAATGAAGCACTCGAATGAAATTTTAGTAGAGTTTAGAGATAAAATTTAGAGCTTACAGCATAGCTTTTTGAGCTTGGAGAAGAATATATCTAGAGGGTCTCTTTTATAGATGGGAGAGCATAACTGATTAATAGCAACGTCCATAACCGCCTGGTAGTGGGCCGTTCGGAGCCACGTGGAGTTTGTTACGGAGAGTAGTGGTGTCCATTGTCGCAACTTGCCAGAGAGTGACGGGGCCACGTGGAGTCTGTTACGAAAAGTAGAGTGGTGTCTGTTATCGTGACTTGCTGGAGAGTTCAGACCGGATGATCGAAGCTCGGTTGGGACGTCTGGTGGAGCAGAATAGCTCTCTGTTGCGGCAATCTGAGAGGAGCTCAGATGTTTCGAGGTTATTGACAAGCTAATTATGGTCGGACGTCTTGGGCATTGATACTGCAGATGAAGGTCATCTGCTGCAGAAGCCTGGATGGAGAATCTCCGTTGGAGAAGTCCGACTGGTGTCTAATTGCTAGAGAAGCTCACCAGAAATTTGGAAAGCATTATTGAAGGTTGTCCAAGAGAGGAGTCCAGAAGGTGTTGTAGGAGCTCGTCCGTCGGAGAAGCTCGGCTGGCACCTGTAGAAGGCCGATGGCATGGATAGGCATAGAAGACACCGGGGGCAGTTGGTCATCGTAGAAATCCATTTACTGGAGCCCGTCCATTGCGGAAGTTCATCTGGAAACCACCTGCCTAGAAGTTTGGATGAAGTCCGACTCTTGTAGGGGTCCAGAGGGAGATCGCTTGCTGTAGAAGCTCGAATGGAGACTGCTTATTGTAGAAGCTCGGATGGAGACTGCTTGTCGTAGAAGCTCGGATGGAGACTGCTTACCAAGGGAGCCCGGATGGAGGCCGCCCACTGTAGAAGCTCGAACGAAATTTGGAAGGTGGTCGACCACCGTAGAAACTTGAATGCAGTCCGGTTGCTGTAGAAGTCCTGCCGCTGGAGAGGCACGGACCTTGGCGAAGTCAGGAAGAAGTCTGAAGCAGAGTAGATCGTGACAGGAGGAAGTCTGGAAGTAGCTTGGATAATAGTCGCTCGCTGTGAAAGGTCGGCTGATAGTGGAGCCCAGAGAGCATTTGGAGAGGTCCGGAGGGTGTGGCAGGAGTTCATCCGTCGGAGGAGATCGGTCGACACTTGTAGAAGCTCGGCTGTTGGAGAAGTCCAGAAGGATGTCGCACAAAGTCAGAAGTCAGAAGAGTCCTGGAAGGGTCGGCTTCTTACGAACTTCGGCTGGGGATATTTTATACCCAACAAGACCAAATACAATTAAACTCAACTTTGAGCCCCTTTGACCAAATCCTAACCCACCATTGATTAGGTTCGATCAACTATTCAAAATTGATAATGGGTTCTATACTGATCTAATCAATAACTCTTATTGTAGTTCAATCACAAGATCTAATTGTTCAACCCATACCCTCATGCTTAAACATAAAATTTAGACTCTAAAAATGACTTTTAGATGATGTTTTATTGTATGAATTAGTGATTTATGATCTCGAAATAATTTCAAATCTAAACCTAATGTCATATATCACATATATGATTGTTTTAGACCTAAAATTAACTATCACATATCACATATATGAAAAATCAGATCTAAAACTAACTAAGCACATATCATATAGATGTAAAATCAGATCTAAAAAGATGATTAAAACTATTTAAAAATACTTTTCAAAAATATTCAATATTTTAATTTCAGATCTAATATTTAGATTAACTTGTTTTGAAAATAATTTTCAAAATCGAGGACTTTTCACGGTTCTTCCTCTTGATTCATGAAGGCACCCCTTCCACTATAGTCCTCTATGATAGGATAGCCTTTACCATAGATCTTGAAGGGTACTAGGCTACTAGGTCATTAATCTATACTAACATATCATATATGCATGTAAAATCAAATCTATGTATCATATATATGAAATCAATTTTCAGATCTGACTTAAATCAGCAAATCATAAATAAATAATTTAAATCTAAAACTAACTTTCAGATCTAAAGAGAAATCAGATCTAAATTTATTTCATACATATTAAAAACTCATGGCTCTGATACCATTGTTGGATTTTCATGTGATTAGCATACAGATTTCTCATCTTATGAAACTACGCAGCAGAAAGGTAAGATTAAAACTATTTTAATATAAAGCATGCTTGGCTAATCCTAAAATCACCTATGGATCATTTTAAACATGTTATGAAAACAATATTTTGGATCTAAAAATTATTAAAAAAATTGGGTAGGCAGCATATGTAGATTTTAAAACTCTTTTTGATTGCAGTAGAAAATAATTGGGTTAAACCCTTTAACCCCACATGCATAAAATTATATCTAATCCTACCCAAGCTCAAGAGAAAAATATACATATAATCTAAAATTTAAAAATAAGTATAAGATCGAATCTCAATACCTTAGCACGGGTAGATATTCACTGCAATCGATAATCACAGATTCGTAGATGCTCGAGCCGCACACGTATCCAATCTCTATGAGTATCCATCGAGATCAATCTCGAACTAATCTCCTCATAATAGATTCTTCTTCTCTAAGTAAAATCTTAACCTTGAGAACCTCGATCAACTCCTTGATCTAGACTATGGGATCAACTCCTTGATCTATGCCTTTTTTCTTCTTCTCCTCGTTCTTCACTTTTGAAGAAAAATCATCTCAAACTTTTGGCGTGTGGAAAGTGGGATGCCCAACCCTTGGGCATGGAAGGAGAAGAGGAAGGAAGGGAGGCATGGAGAAAGGAGAGGGAGACTTTTGGTTTCACAAAATTCTTCTTAGAAATCCTAGAGATATTCTCTTTATATAAGCTCTACCTTGACTCATAAGAGGAATCCAATTATCTTAAAAAGGCACATTCTTATATCATAAGAATACTCTACCTTTTTAATTAGATTTTTTTTCCAATAAAATCAGATATAATTGGCATATTATCAGCTCCTTTAGGCGAGTATGTGGGGTGCCCCATCTCATGTTGGGTTCCGATTATGCAGTGAAAAGTAATTTTAAAAATTTTAAAATGAAACAAATCAATAGCTTTAACATATAAAACTATCGAGTCGAACCCAAACCCTAGAATCATCTTGTCGAAATCGATCAAAATAAAAAAGCATGCAAAAGAAATAAAATTTTATACTTTTATCAAAAAAAAAAAGTGGCACATTGGTGATCTCCATGAGACTCCAAAGTAGAAGTCCTCCAATGGTGATCCACACGAAAGTTGATCGAGGTCCTTCCTAACTGGTGTGCCGCTGCAGCCTTATCTTCTCAAGAACACTGTCGGCTTCAAACTCAAAGAACGATCGTGCCAAAATCTAGTTGCTTCTAAACTTACCACCAAGATCATTTCAAGAAGACACTCTTCAGATATCTCACAACTTAGGATTTGATTTTTAGCTCCAACATATGGAAAAATCAAACCCTCTGGCACACTAGCAACACTTGCTAATTCTCTCACCACCCTTCTTACAACTTTTGCCACTCAATTTCTCCTTGCCTTTTTCTTAGATTTTTTCCAAAATTTTCTCTCTAATTTACATGTCATTTATCTCTGGTTTCAATCCAAAATCACAATAGCTAGGCCATGTGGGACGTCCCATATATATAAGGGACCAAGAGATGTGTCATGAGACCAAGGGACGCCAACCTTTGGTGCTCCACTTTCTCAGGCGATGAATAAATTCATCATATAGAATTATGGTACAAGAGAGCCTCATATAGAAGGACTCTCCCTCTTCTATGTGCCATAAAAATCTCATATTAAATTGGTATTAAATCATAAGAGATCGGGTTGAGAAACTAAGGCAATGTGTTAAGATAAGAGTCTTCATGAAGGACTCTTCATCTTTACATGCTAAAATGAGTGGGGCAGCAATTTATTTTTAGCATGGCTTCTAGTGGCACAGAGGAGTCCTTCTCCACTTGAAACTATTTCAAGTTTGGTAGGAAACCAATTAAGATAGATCCAATCCCATTAGATCAATGATAACTGGTCTAGGTTAGCTTAAACACTTTGATCTAAACCAATTTAGGAATGGGTTAATACAATGTGATAGAATATCTAATTAACCAACAAAATTTATATTAAACTCTAATTAAATCAGATCAAGATCAAATCCTAAAGTGTGTGACCTATTAAGTTCCAAATCTAGCCAGCAGTGGATCAAGACTTTCTATGTAATCCTAATCCGATTAGATTAGGTCATCCGAAGAGTCCCAATCAATTAGGACTCTTCCTAATTGATTCTAGAATTAAACTCTTTTAATTCTGATGAGTTCATAAGTCTAGATTGATGTCTAGCAATATGTCATGACATCCAAAAGATTTAAAATTTTGATAAAAAATTATCAAAATATCCTTCTGTGGCAAGTTACCGTGTAATTCAATCCTTCAGTCAAACAACATCCCAGATGAGTTGTGGATATGAAAACATATCAAATCCAATTACTTATCTTTATGTATCTCGATCTGAAGGTGATGATTCAATTGATGATACATTAGAATTTTTTTTTTAATTATCATCCTGCTTTGGTCAAAGACTTTCAGAATCACCAACTTATGAGATCACATAGGATGTTTGCTCTTCTTATTAGAAGTGACTGATCCCTTATTGATCACTCACAACCTCCTTGTATATTTCACCACATCCAGAACACCCCATATAAGGATCAAAAAATTAAGTTAGAAAATGAACCAAAATATGAATCCATATACATAAGGTACCATAGTGATCTCAGATCAAAGGATCACTAACACAATTCCCACTAGAGAATCATCAGTTGACATATAAATAAGACTCCATCTGATGTTCTTTCGCAAGTCTATTCAGTGAACTCATTCTCTAATGAGCACCCATATCTTTGTATTAGTGTCATCACAAAGTGGTTGTGAGATCAATCACCCTCATTTTTGAGTATACATAGGAATGTCAATGTTACCGATATCATTGATCTCCGACTCAATGATCTAACGACTAGAAACATTTTAGATCATGACTATCAAGGATTTAGATCTCACTGGCATGATCTCATCACAGCTCTAAAATCATTGTCCAGACCTATGAGGTTCAATTATAATCTTAAAACAATAAGATGCAGCATATAATGAATCAAAAATATTTATTTTATTAATAAATTAATGTCAATTACATGAGTCTAGAAGATAAATTACAGAAAATATCCTATCACATCCCATATGCGATTGGCTTGTAGGATATTATTTTTTTAATCTTTCACTTGCACTAAAGCTAGTCGTCCCTATACTTGATACCCATGCTATCAAAATGGCGATCAAACTGCTGCATTGATAAGGCCTTAGTGAACGGATCCACTATATTATTCTTGGTGTCAACTCACTCTATGATCACATCGCATCTTTCGACTATCTTTCGAATGAGGAGGAATCATCTTAGGATGTGCTTGGATTTATGATAAGTCCTTGGTTCTTTGGCTTGGACAACTGCCTCAGTATTATCAAAATAAAGTGGCACTGGTTGTTCAATCTTTGAAACCACACCCAACGCTGTGATAAATTTTTTTATCTAGACGGCCTCCTTAGCAGCCTCACTTGCAGCAATATACTCAGCCTCAGTAACCGAGTTAGCAACAGTTTGCTATTTGAAATTTTTTCAACTTACTGCACCACCATATAGAGTGAACACATACCTAGATATAGATTTGCTCTCATCTAGATCAGATTAAAAATTAGAATCTGTATAACCTTTCAGATTTAAATCAGATCCACCATATATTAGAAAAATATCTCTAATCCTTCTCAAGTACTTGAGTATATTTTTCATAGCTTTTCAATGATCCTCCCCGAGATCAGCCTGAAATCTGCTTACAAAGCCTAAGACATAAGCCACATCAGGCCTGGTACATAATATAGCATATATAATTGATCCTACAGTCAAAGCATAAGGAATAGAACTTATTCTATTTCTCTCTTCAGGTGTCTTAGGAGACATCTTCTTAAAGAGTTGTATGCCAGGACCCATGGGCAAGTAATCTCTTTTACTTTCCTCCATGTTGAGCCTCTTCAATACAAGGTCAATATACCTAGACTAAGACAAGCCTAGCATCTTTTTTGATCTATCCCTATAGATCTTTATACCTAGTATATAGGATGCCTCATCCAAGTCTTTCATTGAAAACTTTTGTGATAGCTATGTCTTGACTGATTGCAACATCAAGATATCATTTTTAATGAGTAGTATGTTGTCCACATATAAGACCAAGAAGATAATAGCACTCCTACTAGTCTTCTTGTACACACAAGATTCATCCATATTTTTGATGAAGCCAAATGATTTGATTATCTCATCAAAATAGATGTTCCAGCTCCTCGATGTTTGTTTTAATCCATAAATGGATCTATTCAGCTTGCATACCTGATTTACTCTCTCACTAAAGATAAATTCCTCTGACTGAGTCATATAGACTTCTTCCTCAAGGTTTTCATTGAGGAAGGCAATCTTGACATCCATCTATTACATCTCATAGTCATGGTATGCTGCAATAGCAAGCATTATCCGAACAGACTTGAGCATGGCTACCGATGAAAAGGTCTCTTCATAATCAACACCTTATTTTTGTTTGAAATCTTTTGCCACCATCCTGACCTTATAGGTCTCTACCTGGCCTTCTGCTCCAATCTTCTTTTTGAAGACTCATTTGCAGTCTATTGGGGTCACACCCTCAGACACATCAATCAAAGTCCAAACTTGATTGGTATACATGGAGTCTATTTTGGATTTTATGGCATTGAGCCACTTATCAGAGTCACTACTCATGACAACTTCCGAATAGATCATGGGATCACCATTCTCAATGATGTGGGATGTATTGTCATTATCAATGATAAATCCATAGTTGAGTGGTACACTACACACTTTACTTGACCTTTTAGAGAGGAGGCATGTGTAATGGCTGTGCCTTAACAATGGTTACATCTGGTTGAGAACTATTTTGTGAATCCTAGATGGATTGTAGGTTTTGAACTTCCATAAGTTCAACAGACCTCCCACTACCTCCTTCTTGGATAAACTCTTTCTCCAAGAATACAGCATGCCTACCAACAAACACTTTTTGTTGAGTAGGGTTATAGAAATAGTATCATATACTCTCCTTGGGATAACCTACAAATCTATATTTTTCTGATCTAGCATCCAGCTTATGTCCATCAACATTTTTCACATAAGATAGGCAATCCTAAATCCTAAGATGCTTAAGATTGGATCTTTTTTCTTTTCATATTTTATATGGAGTGTAAGAAACAGATTTAGAAGATACTTTATTTAAAATATATGCTGCGGTTTCGAGAGCATATCCCTAGAAAGATATCGAAAGATCCGTGAAATACATCATGGACCGCAATATATCTAATAAGGTGCGATTGAATCTTTTTGTAATTTTATTTAATTGTGGAGTATAAGGAGGTGTCCATTGAGAGAGTATTCCATTTTGTTTCAGATAATCGAAAAACTCACTAGACAAGTATTATCCTCCTCGATTAGATCGAAGAATTTTAATACTTTTACTAGTTTGTTTCTCAACCATTCTTTGATACTCTTTAAATTTATCAAAGACTTCAGATTTATATTTCATTAAATACACATATACAAATCTGGACCTATCATCAGTAAATATGATGAAGTAAGAGTATCCACCTTTGACTTGAGTCGATATTGGACCACAAACATCGGTATGTACAAGGTCCAATATGTCACTTGCCCTTTCTCCATGTCCATTAAGTGGAGTCTTGGTCATTTTTCTCATGAGGCAAGATTTACAAGTTCTATATGATTCATAATCATAAGGATCAAAGAATTTATCTTTGTATAACTTGTTAATTCTTGACTTATTTATATGACCAAATTGGTAGTGCCAGAGGTATGTGACTTCACATCCTCTCTCTTTTTTTTCTTCATATTATCAATATGAAATACATTATCATTAAGTGAAAGAAACTACAGACCATTATCAACAAATGTACTTCCATAATATTTATTAAAAAAATATATAGAACAACCATTGTTCTTTGCATTTATTTCAAAATTTTGTTCCAATGATAATGGTACAAAAATAATATTTCTAACGATATTTGGAATATAATAATAGGTCTTGAGTTTCAAAACTTTGCCTGAAGACAACTTCAAAATTCTGGTTCCTACGGCTTCGATCTGAATGGACTCTCCACTAGCACCGAACAACTCGAAGTTACCTTTATTCAGACTCTTTATTTCTTGTAGATCCTGCAACGATTTGTAAAGGTGTGAACCACAGGTGGTATCTAATATCCAAAAATCTGAAAATGAAGTACTTAATGATAAGTTAGTATCATATACAAACCTTTAGCAACACTTGCCAATTTCACAGTTATAAGGTATTCCTTGCAATTCCTCTTTCAGTGGCCCTCTTTGCCATAGTGATAGCAAGTACTTTTCATAGAGACCTTCTTTGCCTTTTTTTTGGAGATGCCAGCCTTAGGGTTCATCTTTTTCTTAGAACCCTTCTTCACCTTCTTCTTGTTGATCTTATCGATAAGAAGTATCGAAGTCTTTTCACTCTTGAAATAGCTTTCTACTATTTTCAACATGTTCAGCAGCTCTGGCAGGCTAATGTTCAGTTTGTTCATATGATAATTTATAACAAACTAAGAAAAAGAGTCAGGGAGAGGCTGTAGGATCAAATTCTAGCTCAGTTCACCATCATGGCAAAGCCCAGTTATCCCAGATGAGTGATCAAATCAATCATCTTCAGGATATGCATTTGCACAGAGGTGCCTTCAGTCATGCGGACATGGAACAATTGTTTTGATATCTCATATCGAGCAGTTCGGTTTTGTTCCCCATATAACTCCTTAAGATTAAGAAGTATAGAAAGAACATCCATGTCCTCATGCTACCTTTGAAACTCATTGCTCATGGAGGCAAGCATGATACATTTGACAGTCACACTATCATCTTTTCACATCTTGTATATGCCCCTTTTCTCCTCGAAAGCATCTTCTCCAAGTGAATTTGATGCAGGTGTATCTAGAATATAGGAGACTTTCTCCTGAGTGAGAATAATTCTCAAGTTTCTTAATCAGTCCACATAGTTAGGTTCGATTAATTTGTTTGCATCTAGTATGCCTCTAAGTGATAGTGAGGATGCCACATGTATAGTTAATCTACAATAACAAGAACACAATATAAATGGATAACTTATTGTTGCTCCTAGATTGATTTTGATGATTACAAAGCAGATTGAAGGGATACAAATAATTTTAAAATGAAAAAGTCCTTATGCTCTTCAAGGGCAAAATCATAATTTCACTAAAATCCTGATTTGATAGTACCATTTGGTAGAATAAATGATTTGAAATCTATTGGTGAAAATTTCATTGTGTTTGGACTTATATTTTTGAAGTTATGAAGGTTTGAAGTGCATGAGTCGACTCATGAGTCAACTCATGGCACTGTGAGCTGATTGGCACGCAAAAATTCTCCTTGGCATGCTAGTTTTCTAGCTTGGCACGACCTGTGAGTCGACTCATGAGTCGACCCCTGCTAATTTGAGCCAAGAATTTCCAGAAACGCATTCTCTGGTTTTTACAACAGAGGTCGACTCATGAGTCGACCCCTGAAGCATGAGTCGACTCATGAGTCGACCCCTGCGATGGGAAATGTCAGCAACGGCTATTTTTTTTACCCATTTTAATTGCCTTTTATGCTTCCTAAAATTGCTCTAACGGCTCTTTATCTGCCTAAATTATTTTCTCTTGCTTCTAATGCAATAAAATGCTTCAAATGGTGAAAGAAATTGCAGATTAAATAGCAGATCAAATTGGAGAGAAAATATGAAGATCAATCGGCAGATCAAAAGAGAGATAAAATTCAAAGAGAGGATCCACGAGATAATTTGAGAGAAAAAGAAAAGAGGATCCAAAATCCACACGAGAGATTGTGAAAGAGATTCAAGAGCTTTCAAAGAGAGGATCTTTCAAGCCTATTGTTCAATCTTGATCTAGAGATCTTCCAAAGCTTTCAAGAGATCTTCAATCAACAATCAACCTCTTCTCAAGCATTCAAGCGTTCATCCACTTTGAGAAAATCCGAAAAAGGGGTTCTTCATTTGAGTAAAACTTTTATTGTTATATTCGCTCATTTAAGGAGCTGTTATTGTATTAATCTGTGCTCAAAATTTTCTAACTCTTTGTGAGTTTTTTTGTTCTTGTTTTTGGAGGATTTCCAAAACAAGGAAAGGTTGATCCGAACCTGAAATCGGAGTGTTTTGGGTTTATTTATACCTGGTAAACAAGTGATCTAGCTTGGGATAGCTAGTGTCGGAGTTTCCGACGTTTTGTATTCGGGTTGAATACAAAGGATAGTGGATTGAAATTCCCAAGTAGGATCTTGGGGAGTGGATGTAGGTGCAAGGTTAGCACCGAACCACTATAAATCCTTGTGTTTGTGGTGTGCTTTATCGCTTCACTTTATTTCTTTATTATATTCTTGCATTCCTGCTTTAGGTAATTAATATTGAATTAAAGTTTTTGTTTTGTTCTTCATAAGTAATCTGTTGGGCTTAAAATTTTTAGAAACCCAATTCACCCCCCCCTCTTGGGTTGCATAGCTAGGCAACAAGTGGTATCAGAGCCGGTGCTCTAGCCCTTCTTTGATCTAACAATCAAAGAGCCAAAGATCTATGGCAACCCATGTCGGTATTTCTCTAGCCGAGGGGCAATCAACAAACCGACCTCCACTTTTCAATGGGTCTAATTACACCTATTGGAAAGCTCGGATGAAGATTTTCATACAAGCACTCGACTATGATATATGGAGTATCATAGTGAATGGTCCTCACACACCCACCAAGATTATAGATGGTGAGGAGTCAACCAAACCAGAGAAAGAATGGGATGAGGTTGACAAGAAATTGGCACAATTAAATGCCAAAGCCATGAATGTTCTTTATTGTGCACTAGATGCTAGTGAATTCAATCGCATTTCTACTTGTGCATATGCTAAAAAAATATGGGATAGGTTAGAAGTAACCCATGAGGGAACAAATCAAGTAAAAGAGTCTAAAATAAACATGCTTGTACATAAATATGAATTGTTCAAAATAGAGCATGATGAGTCCATAACTGCTATGTTTACTCATTTTACTGATATAATCAATGGTTTAAAGAGTCTTGGTAAATCTTATACTAACAGTGAACTTGTAAGGAAGATTCTCAGGTCACTGCCAAGAACTTGGGAAGCCAAGGTGACTGCCATCCAAGAAGCAAAGGACTTGAACACTCTACCTCTAGAAGAGCTTCTTGGATCCTTGATGACTCATGAACTTAGCATGAAGCAACATCAAGAGGATGAAGTCAAAAAGAAAAGAACCATTGCCCTCAAATCCACAACTTCGCCTGATTATGAAATGGATGACTCTGAAGATGAAGAACAGGATGAAGAGATGGCACTCATCACCCGAAAATTTAAGAAGTTTCTAAGAAAAAAGAAACAGGGGATGAGAAAGAAATTCACAAAAGGGGATCAAAGCAAAGAAAAGGAGAAAGATCAACCCCTTACATGCTACGAGTACAAGAAGTCAGGACATTTCAGATCCGAATGTCCACAACTGAAGAAAGGTCCCAAAAAGTTCAAAAAGAAGGCAATGATGGCGACTTGGAGTGCGAGTGATGACTCAAGCTCCGACGAGGAAACCTCAACAGAACAAGCCAATCTGTGCCTGATGGCACATGAAAATGAGGTAACTTCTGAATCCACTAGTGAATTCACATTTGAAGAATTGCATGAAGCTTTCTATGACTCAATTGATGAATTAAAGAAACTAGAGAAGAAAAATAAAGAACTGAAATTGGAAAATCAGTCCTTAGTGAAACAAGCTGAAATTCTTTCAATTGAAAAACTCACCTTGAGTCAAGAAAATCAAAACTTAAAGGATGAAATTAACAAGCTGAAATCTATAATAGATAAGTTCACATTAAGTTCAAACAAACTAAATATGATCCTTGAAAATCAGAAAGCTATATATGATAAGGCTGGACTTGGCTATAAACCTCTGAAGAAACAAAAGTTTCTGAAGGATATTTATGTAAATTATTCAGGTAACAAGTCTACAAATATTACTTATTTCAAATGTGGTAGAATAGGACATAAATCATACACATGCCTTAAATCTACCAATACAATTATAAAGAAAATATGGGTTCCAAAAGGAACCATTCTGACTAACCCAAAAGGACCCAAGAAAGCTTGGGTACCTAAGACAGAGACTTGACCTTTGCTTGCAGGTGTGTCTAGCATCCCAAGAAGGAAACAGGAAATGGTATCTTGACAGTGGATGCTCGAGACACATGACTGGTGATGAATCACAATTCATCACGCTTGATACTAAGGATGGAGGGATGGTCACCTTTGGAGATAATGGCAAAGGAAAGATCATCGGGATAGGTAACATTGGTATCACTCCCTCCAAATACATTGAGAATGTTTTACTAGTTAAAGGTTTAAAGCATAACTTACTTAGCATTAGTCAATTCTGTGATAAAGGGTATAAAGTAGTTTTTGAATCATCTGTTTGCATTGTGACTAGTCCTATTAACGATGGCATTAAATTTATAGGACATAGGCATGGCAATGTTTATATGATAAATTTGAATGACTTAGCCAAATTAGACATGCAATGCCTAGTATCCTTGAATGCTAAAATCAATGAGACTAGTTGGCTGTGGCATCGTAGACTTGCACATATCAGCATGCATTCTCTTTCAAAATTAATTAAGAAAGATTTAGTTCTCGATTTGCCAAAACTGAATTTTGAAAAGGATAGAATCTGTGATGCATGCCAATTAGGTAAACAAACTAGAGTATCATTTAAATCCAAAAACACTGTTTCAACTTCTAGACCATTAGAGCTCTTACATATGGACTTATTTGGACCAACAAGAACCACCAGTCTAGGAGGAAAAAGATATGGCTTTGTAATTATAGATGATTACTCTCGTTTTACTTGAATTTTTCTTCTTGGCTCACAAAAATGAAACTTTTCATATTTTCACTAAATTTCATCGAAAAGTCTCTAATGAAAAAGAATTTTCAATTCAAAATATTAGAAGTGATCATGGAACTGAATTTGAAAATCAAGATTTTAAAAATTTTTGTGATGAAAATGGAATTGGCCATAACTTCTCTGCTCCTAGGACACCCCAACAAAATGGGGTAGTTGAAAGGAAAAACAGAACCTTAGAAGAAATGGCCCGTACCATGCTTTGTGAAAGCAACCTTTCAAGATATTTTTGGGCGGAAGCTATTAACACAGCATGTTACATTTTAAATCGTGCTTTAATTAGATAATTTTTAAAGAAAACCCCCTATGAACTTTGGAAAGGAAGAAAACCAAATATTGCATATTTTCATGTCTTTGGTTGCCGATGTTTTGTATTAAATAATGGAAAAGAAAAACTTGGTAAATTTGATGCAAAATCAGATGAAGCAATCTTTTTAGGTTACTCCTCCACTAGTAAAGCATTTAGAGTTTTCAACAAAAGAACTTTAGTAGTTGAGGAGTCCATACATGTTGTTTTTGATGAATCTAACGATCTTCCTTCAAGGAAGAATGAGGGTGTTGATGATGCAGAGCCACTAATAGAAGGTATGAAGGAGATCACTCTGAAAGATTCAGCAACTCCAAAAGACAAGGATCAAGAAGATGAACAAAATGAAAGAAGTGAAGAAATTCAAGAATAACCTCAAGGTACAAATGACCTACCCAAGGAATGGAGGTATGTTCACAACCACCCTAAGGAGTTAATTATCGGTGATCCTATGCATGGGGTAAAAACACGTTCTTCACTTAGAGATGTACTTAATCATTGTGCTTTTGTATCTCAACTTGAACCTAAAACTTTTGAAGAAGCTGAAAATGATCATAATTGGATTAATGCTATGCAAGAGGAACTTAATCAATTTGAAAGAAATAATGTTTGGACCTTAGTATCAAGACCTAAAGATTATTCAATAATTGGAACAAAATGGGTCTTTAGAAATAAATTAGATGAGCATGGAAATGTAATTAGAAATAAAGCAAGACTGGTTGCTAAGGGATATAATCAAGAAGAAGGAATTGATTTTGATGAAACCTTTGCACCTGTTGCTAGATTAGAAGCTATTAGACTTCTACTTGCATATGCTTGCTTTATGAATTTCAAGTTATTTCAAATGGATGTTAAAAGTGTATTTTTAAATGGATATATCTCTGAAGAAGTATATGTAGAACAACCCCCTGGATTTGAAAATCATGCTTTTCCTAATCATGTCTTTAGATTAAATAAAGCTTTATATGGTCTAAAACAAGCACCTAGAGCATGGTATGAAAGGCTAAGCAAATTTCTACTAAATAATGATTTCTCAAGAGGCAATGTAGATACAACCCTATTTATTAAAAGAAACAAAAATGATATGCAAATTATACAAATTTATGTTGATGACATAATTTTTGGGTCTACTAATGAATCCCTTTGTCAAGACTTTGCTAAGCTTATGCAGGGAGAGTTCGAGATGAGCATGATGGGAGAACTCACCTTCTTCCTCGGACTCCAAATCAAACAATCAAAAGAGGGAATCTCCATCACCCAAAGCAAGTACACCAAGGAACTACTCAAAAAATTTGGAATGGAGAACTGCAAACCAATTGGCACACCAATGAGTCCCTCATGTAAGCTTGACAAGGATGATGAAGGTAAAAGCGTAGACTTAAAATACTATAGAGGTATGATTGGCTCATTATTATATCTAACTGCAAGTAGGTCTGATATCATATTTAGTGTTTGTTCATGTGCTAGATATCAATCTAATCCTAAAGAATCTCATTTGAATGCTATTAAAAGAATCCTTAGATACTTAAATGATACTCAAACTCTAGGGTTATGGTACTCTAAGGACTCACAAATTAATTTATTAGGATATTCAGATGCTGATTTTGCTGGATGTAAATTAGATAGAAAAAGCACAAGTGGAACTTGCCAAATTCTTGGAGTTAACCTAATCTCATGGTTTAGCAAGAAACAAAATTCGGTGGCACTGTCTACGGCTGAGGCCGAATACATTACAGCCGGAAGTTGTTGTGCTCAAATCTTGTGGATTAAGCAACAACTCGAAGACTTTGGAATCAAACTTAATGAAACACCAATAAGATGTGACAACACAAGTGCCATAAATCTATCTAAAAATCCAATTCAACATTCAAGATCCAAACATATTGAAATAAGACATCATTTCATAAGAGAACATGCTCAAAACAAAAATATAATTCTTGAATATATTTGCACTGAAAATCAATTAGCTGATATCTTTACAAAGGCCCTTAGTGAGGATAGATTCTATGAAATTAGGAGAAATCTAGGAATTCTAGATCCATTTGCCTAAAATTTCTCAATTTCCAAAGAATTGATTAGAGCTCAAGTTTCAACATCTATCCTGGTCCCAAAAGCTCAAATTTATCATTCTAAAAACTTATCATTGAGCAAAATTCCTTCACTCAAAATTTCAAATTTTTTTGGAATTTATTCACATTTTTCCTGATTTTTTGAACTTCATGAGTCGACCCCCATGAGTCGACTCAATGGCAAACTTGTAAATCCCACCAACTTTCAACGGGTTCATTGTTTTTATAAGGGTTACTGTTTGTGAGACGACTCATCTTCCCATCGTTCTTCTTCCAAAAGCCATCTTCTCCAACTCTTCTTGCTCCAAATCCAAGGATTAATTTTGAAGCAATTCTCCCTCCTCCTCTCCACCAAAAATCGCCTCCTTCAAAAGGATTTTCTGTGCTTTCTCGCTTTGCTTGGCGCGGTTGGAACGTGCCCTAGCACTTTACCGAACTTCCAAAATCCACTTCTTTTCTCCACCAAAATCCTTCGTCACTCTCTTGTGATCCCTCCTCCACTCAATTCAAGTCTTCTTGTCTGCTACTTTAGTGGATATGGCTCCAAAGATGAATCTTCCCCAAAGAAGGAAATCAATCCGTGAGCCTAAAGAAGTTGTCCGAAAGAAAAGGCATGCTCAGTCTTCAACTGTTCCCACTCCAGTTTCAGTACCTACTCAAGGTCTCTCTCAATCCTCTATAAGCCCCAGTGTAAATCCTCTTTCTGATAGAAAAGTAGAAACCGAGAAAAATATAGATTTTCGGTTCTTTGAGAAAGAAGGCTTTACTTTTGCAAGTAAAATTAAAAACCAAGGATGGGAACTCTATTGCTCTCTTAAGGAAGTCACCTATGTTGACCTAGTAAGAGAATTCTACCAGAATTTACATTATGGAAACGGGTCAGTGACTTCAACTGTAAAGGGAATTGATATCTGCTTGGATTCTAGGATATTGGGAGAAATACTTCAGTTGCCTAGTGAAGGATATTCATATATGGAACTCCCAATTAAAGAAGAGGGGATCAGAATGATCTTAGGAGAAACTTATTCAGGAAGTTTAAACAAGTTAGAAGCAAAGATTTTGTCCATTGAGATGAGGGTGCTGCATCAGATAGTTACAAAGCTCTTCTTTCCTAGGAGTGGTAGACATGACTTACTTTCCAGCAGAGATGTATGTGTCATGTTTCATGTCATCACTCAGACCCCCCTGAACCTCCCTGCACTTATGATAGAGGCCGTGAGAGAAACTTTGAACAGATCCAAGGCACACTTGCCTTATGGTATGGCCCTTACTAGAGTATTTAGGAGGTTTGGAGTTAGCTGTGAGGGGGAGGCACCTACCAAACTCTCACATGTGGACACTTTCAACCAACACAGCCTGCACCGAATGGGAATTACAAAGACTGTTGGTGGTTGGATCAAGGGCTCTGAAGAAAGAACTGAGGATAGAGCTGAAACAAGAACTGAAGACAGAACTGAAGGCAGAGTAGAAGAAGAAGGTCCATCTTCTCCTGTACATGACTTCAGGGCAGCTTCACCAGATACCCAGTTCATTCCTGATACTGAGGCTGGCCCTTCAGAGTTTACTAGGATGCCCACACCAGTATATCAGCCAGAGAGCAGAGCACCTCATTCAGAGTTCAGACTGGCTGACGATCAGATCGAGCATATATCTCAGCGTGTGGCTTCTTTGCTGTCTAGTCAGTGGGGTAGTACTTCTTTTGCACCTGGAGCCACCTCTTCTGATCAGACCATTACTCCCCACATCTCCACTGTGTTTCAGATGATATCAGATCAGTCCATCAGGATCCAGCAGCTTGAGGACACAGTCTGGAGACTTACTGGCAGAGTTCTTGACTTGCAGGGGCAAGTCCTTGCTTTGGCCCATCCCCAGCCACAGGAGTCTACTATTGAGGTCACAGACCTCACTGCAGAGGCTGGCAGGCTCAGAGGAGCACTAGAAGGTGGATATGAATTACTGAGGAAAGAGATCCGAGGATCGAGTGAGCATGCTACCACTCAGTTCACTGCTCTACTTCAATCTGTTTCCAGAGCACTGAACGTACTTGATTCTATCAGACTCATGGTATCAGCCCTAGCATCTCAGCGTTCTCAGCCACCCAGTTCATCTCGCTCTCCTGCTCGTGGCAGAGGCAGACGGGGTAGAGGATGCACTTCTGATCCATCATCTCCTCACCCTATCTCTGATGACTCCGATCATTGACTTATCTTGATCTTTACTAGATCCTAGGTGTTAGTATCTTGTTCTAGGATCTATACCTTGGGGCCATGTATTGACAATTAGCTGGTTGAATTTTATTTTTAAGAATTATGTATTGAAATAATTATGATATTAATGGAATCATCTTTTACCTATATTTCTACCTTTTGTAATGATATTGATCATATTTTGGTTATATATTTTCTCCTTGTTGAAATATTGTTGTTGTTTGCTGTTGATAATTGCTATATTAAGGGGGAGCAAACATCTGTGATATACTCTAAAAGGGGAGAAATTAAAGAATATTTCTGAAAAAGGAAAAGTTAACCATGTCTGATGATGTCAAAAAGGGGGAGAAAGTAAACAATTAAACAAAAAGCAAGCAACTCATTAAAAGCAAAACCCTAAATTATGAAAGAAAAAGGGGGAGAAATTAAACAAAATGCAAATGAAAGAAAAAGGGGGAGAAATTAAACAAAATGCAACTCATCAAAGGCAAAACCCCAAAAGCAAAATTACAAATTATGAGAAATTTGGCATCAAACAGAAATTAAACAAAAAGCAATTCAATTATTGAGAAATTAAACAAAAAGCAACCCATCAAAAGCAAAATTACAAATTATGAGAAATTTGACATCAAACTGAAATTAAACAAAAAGCAATTCAATTATTGAGAAATTAAACAAAAAGCAACCCATCAAAAGCAAAATTACAAATTATGAAAAATTAATACCAAAAGTACAATGCTAAGTACAATGCAATTATGTAACTTTTAAATTACCTCTTTACATATGCTCTGATTTACCTTAAAAATTTAAATATGCTCTGATATATTTCAAAATTCAAACTTGCTCTGATATATCTTTTGAAATTTACCTTGATACATCTTAAGAAATTTAACTTACTCTGATACTCCTTAAAATTTCTTTTAACTTGCTCTGATACATTATAAAATTTGCTCTGATACAGTGTGAAATTTTCTCTGATACATTACAAAATTTGCTCTGATACAGTGTGAAATTTTCTCTGATACATTACAAAATTTGCTCTGATACAGTGTGAAATTTTCTCTGATACATTACAAAATTTGCTCTGATACAGTGTGAAATTTTCTCTGTTATATTATAACATTTACTCTGATACATTGTAAAATCTTTTCGGATAACATTGTAAAAATTATTTTTTTTGCTCTGAAATATTAAAAAATTTATTTTTCTCTCTTGCTCTGATATATCTTAAACTCAAAATGATCTAATACTCTTTTCAAATGTTTATGAAAATGGACAAACTATTTTTGCATATGACCATTTATATCACATGCCAAAAGAATCATATTTTTCAAGCATATACACCTATAGTGCATTTTTTTTGAAATTAATGCATTCACATAAATGCTTTTGTTCAAGTGTTTTGTCATCATCAAAAAGGGAGAGATTGTTGCTCCTAGATTGATTTTGATGATTACAAAGCAGATTGAAGGGATACAAATAATTTTAAAATGAAAAAGTCCTTATGCTCTTCAAGGGCAAAATCATAATTTTACTAAAATCCTGATTTGATAGTACCATTTGGTAGAACAAATGATTTGAAATCTATTGGTGAAAATTTCATTATGTTTGGACTTATATTTTTGAAGTTATGAAGGTTTGAAGTGCATGAGTCAACTCATGAGTCAACTCATGGCACTGTGAGCTGATTGGCACGCAAAAATTCTCCTTGGCACGCTAGTTTTCTGGCTTGGCACGACCTGTGAGTCGACTCATGAGTCAACCCACAAGGCATGAGTCGACTCATGAGTCGACCCCTGCTAATTTGAGCCAAGAATTTCCAGAAATGCATTCTCTGGTTTTTGCAACAGAGGTCAACTCATGAGTCGACCCCTGAAGCATGAGTCGACTCATGAGTCGACCCCTACGACGGGAAATGTCAGCAACGGCTATTTTTTTTGCCCATTTTAATTGCCTTTTATGCTTCCTAAAATTGCTCTAACGGCTCTTTATCTGCCTAAATTATTTTCTCTTACTTCTAATGCAATAAAATGCTTCAAATGGTGAAAGAAATTGCAGATTAAATAGCAGATCAAATTGGAGAGAAAATATGAAGATCAATCGGCAGATCAAAAGAGAGATAAAATTCAAAGAGAGGATCCACGAGATAATTTGAGAGAAAAAGAAAAGAGGATCCAAAATCCACACGAGAGATTGTGAAAGAGATTCAAGAGCTTTCAAAGAGAGGATCTTTCAAGCCTATTGTTCAATCTTGATCTAGAGATCTTCCAAAGCTTTCAAGAGATCTTCAATCAACAATCAACCTCTTCTCAAGCATTCAAGCGTTCATCCACTTTGAGAAAATCCGAAAAAGGGGTTCTTCATTTGAGTAAAGCTTTTATTGTTATATTCGCTCATTTAAGGAGCTGTTATTGTATTAATCTGTGCTCAAAATTTTCTAACTCTTTATGAGTTTTTTTGTTCTTGTTTTTGGAGGATTTCCAAAACAAGGAAAGGTTGATCCGAACCTGAAATCGGAGTATTTTGGATTTATTTGTACCCGGGAAACAAGTGATCTAGCTTGGGATAGCTAGTGTCGGAGTTTCCGACGTTTTGTATTCGGGTTGAATACAAAGGATAGTGGATTAAAATTCCCAAGTAGGATCTTGGGGAGTGGATGTAGGTGCAAGGTTAGCACCGAACCACTATAAATCCTTGTGTTTGTGGTGTACTTTATCGCTTCACTTTATTTCTTTATTATATTCTTGCATTCCTGCTTTAGGTAATTAATATTGAATTAAAGTCTTTGTTTTGTTCTTCATAAGTAATCTGTTGGGCTTAAAATTTTTAGAAACCCAATTCACCCCCCCTCTTGGGTTGCATAGCTGGGCAACACTTATGATGACATGCACAACTAGATTAGGACTTTTATCTATTTGTGTCTCTCACTATTTTATCGAACTTCATAGCCCTCAAGTATGAAAATCGGGTTGAGATTTTTATTCCTCACAAACACCTTGTGGATGCATAAAAAGTATTCATGAGTTTAAGAGTAGGTAACTCTTTACCAATTGTATCTCTACAATTCTCAATATTTTTTTTCTGGCCTCTAGATCATATATAGCCTTGTGGATAGCACAACAAACTATAGTGTTCTAGTTAAGTTGACCCTTCAATCTCATATGGTCATACTTAAACAATGCTGTCCTTGTGGATAGTACAACAAAGCAATACTATTCAAGATATGCCATAAGCATCAAAATATACTTGATCAACATCATATCAATTTCTATAGTAAACCTTGTTGATAGCACAACAAGCTCACTAAAATCTTGACATACTCTATTGACCAAATTTGAAAGAAGACCCTTGTAATGTCTACATCACTAAATAATCTAAGTCTGAAATTCAATAAGATAAAATTGGCCAGATGAGTAGGTGGGAGACTCTCCGTAGCTTTTCTTAGACACCAACAAAGTTGGCCAGATTAGCATACGGACCTAATTAGAAAATCATCTTTCACACTTTTTTCGATACCAATTAGTCAAAAGAATTTGATTTTTGATATGAAAGTGAATCCCGATATTACAAAATATAATTTTTAAGAGGATCTTTGAACTGGTCTTGGCACATCCTAACTATGACTACATAAAATATAATTTACATATTATGCAATTCGGCATGTAATCACAAATCACAATAGCAATCATATAATTATGTCAAAAATTAAATAAGGGTACAATTCAAGTCATAATATATGACAAGCAAAATTGAAATAATAAAGCAACCCCTAATCATATTAGGCATGCAAAACACCCTTAACCATGTATCGATTTAAGCATCACACTACCATGATAATATAAATTTTAAATTATCATAAATTCATAATTTTAATAACTAAAATTTAAAATCATGGTACATATAAAGTTAAAAATATTTTTTTTTGATTTTAAAGATTGATGCTAAAAATTAAAGCAATATTCTTGGCAATATATGAACAAGAATAATTCTGTGCTACTATTTTGTACTTGTTTGATCGAATTAGAAAAGGGTAGCTCTGATACCACTGTTGAATTTCGACCATGCAGTGAAAAGTGATTTTAAAAATTTTAAAACTAAACAAATCAATAACTTTAACATATAAAACTATCGAGCCGAATCCAAATCCTAGAATCACTTTATCGAAGTCGATCAAAACAAAACAAGCATGCAAATGAGATAGAATTTTATATTTTTACCAAAATAAAAAGTAACATGTTGGTGATCTCTATGAGACTCTAAAGTAGAAGTCCTCCAATAGTGATCCACATGAAAGTTGGCCAAGGTCCTTCCTAACTGGTGTGCCACTGCAGCCTTATTTTCTCAAGAACACTACCAGCTTCAAACTCAAAGAACGATCGAACCAAAGCCTAGTTGCTTCCAAACTTACCATCAGGATCATGCCAAGAAGATACTCTTCAGATGTCTTACAACCTAAGATTTGATTTTTGGCTCCAACATATAGAAAAACCAAACCCTAGGGCACACTAGCAACACTTGCTAATTCTCTCACCACCCTTCTTACAACTTTTGCCACTCAATTTCCCCTTGCCTTTTTCTTAATTTTTTTTCAAAATTTTCTCTCTAATTTATACATCATTTATCTCTAGTTTCAACACAAAATCCCAATAGCTAGGCCATGTGGGACATCCCATATATATATAAGGGACCAAGAGACGTGTCATGGGACCAAGGGGCACCAACCTTTGGTGCTCCATTGGTGCCCCACTTTCTCATGTGGTAAATAAATTCATCATGTAGAATTATGGTGCAAGAGAGCCTTCACATAGAAAGACTCTCCCTCTTCTATGTGCCATAAAAATTTCACATTAAATTGGCATTAAATCATAAGAGATCAGGTTGAGAAATTAAGGCAATGCATTAAGATAAGAGTCTTCATGAAGAAGGACTCTTCATCTTCACATGATAAAATGAGTGGGGTGGCAATTTATTTTTGGCATGGCTTCTAGTGGGAGTAGAGGAGTCCTTCTCTACTTGATACTGTTTCAAGTTGGGTTGGAAACCAATTAAAATAGACCCAATCCCATTAGGTCAAAGACAACTGATTTAGGTTAGCTCAAATACTTTGATCTAAACCAATTTAAGAACTTGGGTTAATACAATGTGCAAGCATATCTAATTAACCCATAGAATTTGTATTAACTCTAATTAAATTAGATCAAGATGAAATCTCAAAGTGTGTGACTCATTGGGTTTCAAATCTAGCTAGCAGTAGACCAAGACTTTCGACATAACCCTAATCCAATCAGATTAGGTCACCCGAAGAGTCCCAATCAATTAGGACTCTTCCTAATTGATTCTAGAATTAAACTCTTTTAATTTTGATGAGTCCACAAGTCAAGATTGACATCTATCAACATATCATAACGACCCAAAAGATTTGAAATTTTGATAAAAAATTATCAAAATATCTTTCAGTGGTAAGTTACCATGTAATCCAATCCTTTAGTCAAGCAATATCTTAGATGAGCTGTGGGCAAGGAAACATGTCAAACCCAACTACTTATCTTTATGTATCTCAATTTGAAGGTGTTGATTCAGTTGATAATACATTAGAAATCTTGTTCTAATTATCATGCAGCTTTGGCCAAAGACTTCCAGAATCATCGATCCATGAGATCACATAGGATGTTTGCTCTCCTTATTAGGAGTGACTGATCTCTTATTGATCACTCACAACCTCAATACATATTTTACTACATCCAGAACACCCCATACAAGGATCAAAAAATCAAGTTAAGAATTGAACCAAAAAATGGATCCATGTACACAAGGTACCATGGTGATCTCAGATCAAAGGATCACTTACACAACTCTCACTAGAGAATCATCAGTTGACATATAAATAAGACTCCATCTGATGTTCTCTCACAGTTTTATTCAGTGATCTCATTCTCTAATGAACATCCATATCCTTGTATTAGTGTCACCACACAAGTGGTTGTGAGAGCAACCACCCTCATTTCTAAGCATACATAGGACATACCAGTCTTACCAATATCATTGATCCCTGACTCAATGAACCAATGACTAAAAATATTTTAGATCATGGCTTTCAAGGATTTAGGTCTCATTGGTGTGATCTCATCACAGCCCTAAAATCATTGCCCGGACCTATGGGATTCATTATAATTTTAAAATAATAAGATGTAGTATATAATGAATCAAAAATATCTATTTTATAAATAAATTAATATCAATTATATGAGTCTAAAAGATAAATTATAGAAAATACCCTATCGCATCACGTATGCGATTGACTTATAAGGCATTATTTTTTCATCTCATATAGGGCAAGTAGTTTGGGGTTTCTTGACATATGAGAGGAGGCGTGGCCCCTCTCTCTCTCCTCCATGCCCATCCATAAGAGGAGGGCAGGCCCCTCTTGCCATATCCAGGGGGTTGGCACCCCCTGTTCTTGCCAAAAAGAGAAGAAGGTGCCACCCATCTTTCCCTCTATTCCACACATACACTTAGAGATAATTAAGAGATAATGAAGAGATAATGTTAGGATAATTTATGCCAACTCATTGACATAATCCAATCCTCTTAGGCTCACAATTAAGAGTCCAGTTAAACCTAAATAGATTTAGGTTAGGTTCAAGGCTATAGACTTGGTCAAATCGAAGTCCGAGAAGAATTGGGTTTAACTATGTGTTAGCATGGTTTAATTAAACCCAATAAGATTTTAATAAATGCTAACCCAATTAGAACTTCATAAGCTTAATTGGTAAATTCGAGATTAAATCTCTTAATGTGTGACCTCATAGGTTCTATTTTATTTGGTAGTGAGATATATTGTGATCTCCATCATAATATCATTGAAACTCTTTTCGATAGACTGAAATATTTTTAATTCTACCCTTCGAGGGTCATCGATCATCAAGATGATGCCCGATGAGTCTCACAATCCACCAGTGATACCTAACAGTATATAGTGGCAACTCAATAGAATAAAAGTATAAATCTCTAGATGCAGTTATCATATGATTCAGTCCTTCTATCATGAGTCCCGACTTGACAGAGATCATGAAGAACTCGTCAGACCCCATTATCGGTCATATGCTAGATTGGCTTGATTCGAGTTTATTTATGAATCCCGTGAAAACTCTTTTTCAGTATTCATACTTACTTTGGTCAAAGACTTTCTGAACTCAGTCTCGTAAATCACATAAGATTTTTTTTTTCTACCAAGATCGATAGATTCCATCTAGGTGCATCCTACTTCAAATAGCGAATCTGAACCTGCTGAAGCCAACATACACAATAAGGATCAGAATGGCTAGAGACCAAAAAAATGTGTAGTCAAATTTAGTAGCTTCGCTGTGAATAGCCAATGACACTGCAGGTTAAAAGATCTCTCACATTACTGCAGCATCGAGAAGATCACTGACGAGTGAGTAGACATCCATATAGTTCTCGTGTTGGTCACGCTCAGTGCAAGTTATTCTCTAATAACTGTTAGATATATGTCCTAGAAGCCAATATGACTGACACATTGTAATAAATTTAAAACATAATTTTATACTTTATACATTGATTTGATTAATAGAAAGGTAAGTTTATTTTTTATTCAAGTATGATGTGTCTTTGAATCATCCATGGAATTAATTTTTGATACATATTCACAAAATATTGAGAATTAGATACATATATTTAATTTTTAAATACTCCCGATCATAAAATCATCATGAGAATGATGATCGATACAGATAGATCAATGCATAGATCATTTCCTTTGGGATAGATGAGTCTCTAGTCTACTGTGTAGAGACACTGGACGATGAGTGCAGGTAGTTGTTAAAAAATAACTAGTACTGAGCATGACCATACGAGAGATCACTTGGATTTCTATTCGATCATTAGTGATTGTCTCAATGATGTAGTTGTGTGAATAATCTTTTGATCTGAGATTGTATTACTGCTTGCAGTGAGGCTACTAGAGTTTGACTGACATATAAATATGGGTCTCAATGAGCTCTTGTAGTGGATGTTGGCGACAGTTGGTCTACTGTAGGAGTAGGGTGTGCATCAAGATAAGATCTATTGATCTTGATAGAGAGAAGTAGTCCTATGAGATTTATGAAGCTAAGTTCGAGAATCTGTAGCCACAGTAGTGTAATAGATGAAAAAAAAATTTCATAGAAATCATAATTGGACTTGAGCTGATCGAATCTATCATATGACTGATATTGAGATTTGATGATTTATCAATGACTTGCCATCTAGTCAGGACTCATGATAGAGGGACTGAATCACACGTTAACTACACTATGAGGTTCATTTTCGATTCTACTAGGTTACCACTACATACTGCTAGGTGTCACTGGTGGATTGTGAGAGGTCATTAGGGTTGTTCTAGATGGACAATACTTGATGAGTTGGAGTGAAATTATTCCGACCTATTGAAAAGAGTTTCAATGATACTTTGATAGAGATCATTGTATATCTCACTACCAGATAGAATTGAACATATGGGATCATACAACAAAGAGATTAGGCCTGAAATTAATAATTGAGCTTATGAAGTATCAATTGGGTTTAGAAAAATCTGATTGGATTCAAGGTAACCTTGCTAGCATATAGTTGGATCCAATTTTCTCTTTATATTTGAATTTTTTATTTGATAAGATAATTCAAACTTAATTACTTGATAATAACTTAAATAAATTAGATTCATTAGACTCCAATTATTGGGTGTCTAAGATTTTGGATCATATGAATTAAGGGTGCAAATCACTAATTAATTTTTTGATAGTTATTCTTGGGTGCCACATTGATTTGATCAAGTTGGGCATGTCCTATGATTAGAGCACTTATGGATCCCATATGGGGCATCCCTTGGATGCACTTTGGGGTATATTTATGTGGGTGCAAGGGCTCCAAGAGTTGGCACCTAATAGGATTCCTAATGAAAGTTGAATAACTTAAGTTATTAGGAAACCTAATGCAAGTAGGACTTGTATTATGAGATTGAATAGGATTCAATCATTTTGCTTATTTAAAGGAACCTCCTCTAAGATCCCTAGAGAATAAAACTAGTAGCCCCATGCCACCTTTGGAGACCCCCCATGCCCTCTCTTCTTCTCTCCTTCTCCTCCCCTTGGGCATCCCATATGTCCTCCCTTTGGGCCGTCCCTTCTTCCTCACGCCCAAGGCTATTGGGCATCCCTTCTATTGCTAGTTCCTGATGTTTGGTAGCAACATAAAGTAAAAAAGAAAAGCAAGAGAAGAAGAGAAGAAAAAGATCAAGGAAAGAGATTAAAGTATGGATCATGGTTCAGGCTTTGTTTAAATTTAACTGGCTGAATTTTCTTAGAAAAAAAATTCAACATGAAGAGGATTATTCTAGGCTGATCTTGAGTGGATACCTATAGTGGCCAGATACTTGTATGGCTAAGAGAGAGTCTCTTCTCTTTCAGATCTAGATTTGAAGAAAGAAATTACGAAACAGATATGTGATTTGATCATATGTTAAATTTCAGTATATGTATAATTTTAGCATATGAAGTAGATCCTTGTGGTTTATATTTTTATGCATGCATGATATAGATTAAAAGATATTTTAATCTTCTCTTCCACTATAGTGTTTAAAAAATAAAATTTTCAAACACACATGCATGCCCCAATGCACGAATTCCAATAGTGATATCAGAGCCACGGATTTCATATGCATGAAATTGACATATTTTGAAAAGTATTTCAAAATCTAATTTTTTCTTGATACATGAAATATATAGATAAATTTTTGAATCTAAAATTTAATTTTAAATTTAATTTTAGAATATATAATTGATATATTAAAGCATGCATAGATCTGAATTTTGATCTAGAATGATTTTTAGTTCATGTTCATATGATATGCAGATCCATGCATAAATCTAAAATTTTATATATTCTGATTCATGATTCATGTATGAGATATATGATTGCATGTTTAGATCATAAAATTATTTTTAATATAATTCATAATTAGTATATGAGATATATGATATTACATATTGATCTGAATTTTATTTAGATCTGAATTTTATATGTATATATGAGATATATATTGAAAAATATGTCCCAAATATCAATCGTCAGCCTGTTAACGGTTGAGCAACCAAGTATTGCAATTGATTTGTTAATAAATAAAATATATTTTTGGTATTTTCATCATAAATTTTTAATCTTCTAATGAACTCTGTTGTTATGATGAAGTCCTTAAGACTATTTAGGTTCGATAAAGAGAGAATTTATCGATTAGTCCTTAAAACTGTTCATGACCAAATGATAAGCTGTTAATAAGGACAACAGCTTCTATCGAGCATAGGTCACTGTAGGCCATATGGGTTGGTTGTTCTCTTAACCAAGGAGTGTGGAGACACTTGTATGACATACAGGTGAGATGTAAGGGTACATCATCATTGAACGTGACTAACTCCAGAGCATTCTGCTATCAAAAATATCTCAGATGGGATATAGGTATAAGTGTCCCTTAGACCTGAGATCACCTCAATGACTTACAAGCAACTCACTGTGCTTTGGTACTGGACTAACTGAATTTCTAATTCTGTGACAGAAGACTTTTGGGTACAGTCAAGTACTTACGAAGTCAGAGTGTGATCAAGATGGGATTGATCACTCCAAGAGTTGGAGAAGAATGAGTCACTGTATTTCAATTTAGCAAAATCTTGGCCAGGATAATCCATCAGATGAATTTGATATTTTAAAATATAATATGGACAACTTGATTAGAGTTGATAGTTGAACTCTGAGGTATCCTATAAGCATTTTGGTCAAGGGGATGAATTATATGGAAACTATATCCATATTGGTTCTAAGGATGTTGTTCTACACATTTGACCTATCCGACCGTCGGGTACCATTGCTAGATGATTACTTCAATTGGTAAAGAAATTTATTCCTATGCTACTGGCTTTGGTTTGGACCTATGAGGTCACACACATTAGAGTTCACAATCCGATCGGATGGTTGATCAATGATTAAGAATCGTTCTGGGGTTAAACGATCAATACGATTGACATTTAACCTAGTGCAAGTATTACAGGAGGATCGATTAGCAATTCGATTGCTAATTGACTTAATTTGATTAAGCCAAAGGGCTGATATTAAATATAATTTAATTAAATTTAATTAAATTTAGTTTGGGCTTGATTGGATCAAGTCCAATCAATTTATTGGATAAGCCAAATGCAAGGAAAAATTAGTCCTAGTTCAAATAGGACTTGGGTCAACCTAATTTCTAATTTGATTAAAAAATTAAATTAGATTTAAATCTAATTTAATCTAATTAAATTAGGCTATTAATTAGGTTAAGACCTATTTTAATTAGGTTGATTTGATTTTGATTTGATTTGGTTTGAGAAACCAAATTTGAAGAAGTCATAGATTGAATCCTAGTAAGACTAGGATTCCACCTTGTGCCACCTTAGGCCCCCACGCCCACTCTCTCTTATTTTGTATGACAAAACCCTCTCTCCCATGTCTTCACACATGCCAAAAACTCTTCTCTCTTTCTCTCTTTCATGGAATGTGGTTGTGGATCAAGTCAAAATAGGAATCAGTTTGGATTTCAAATTCTATGAGATAGAGTTTTAGGAAACCAAAACTCTTTGCTTATGGCACTGATTTTATCTAGATTTTTTTTTAAAATTTTTGTGACTTTTATGGCACATAACATGCACCCTTTTCTGGTGGTCCATGGTAGAAAAAGAAGGAGGGGACACCCAAGAGTTGGGTGCCCCTTGTCTTGCCTTGTTTGGATAATCCTTGACTAAGTATTTGACCTAGACAATGACTCTTCATATCTCTCTATTTAAAATGAATTTCTTTATAAAATTTTTGTAAAATATAGACAATTAAGAGACCATCGAGGCATCCAAAAATCAAGAAAAAAGAGTCTTGAGAAGTGAAGATCTAATAGACACAAAACTAGGTGTCTGGTTTAGAGCAAAGAGAAGAAGAAGAGGATTTTCTTCTAGAGTTGCTGGGTTCATCCCTTCCCTTCCTCCATCTATAAGTTTTATAAGAGTGTCTCATCTAAAACTCTTTCTCCTACTTCTCATCTAAAACCCCTTGTCTTGCCCTGTTTGGATTTTCCTTGACTAGGCATTTGACCTAGACAAGGATTCTTCATATCTCTTTATTTAAGATGAATTTCTTCTTGAAATTTTTGTAGATTATAGAGCATTGAGAGACCTTTGGGGTGTATGAAAATTAAGAAGAAAGAGTGTAGGGGCATGGAGATATAATAGATACAAAACTATGTGTCTGGGTAAGAGCAAAGCGAAGAAAAAGAGGGTCTTCTTCTAGAGTTGCTGTGTTCACCTCTTCTCTTCCTCCATCTGTGAGTTTTCTGAGAGTGTCCCATATCTAAAACTTTTTCTCCTACTTTTCATCTTTGGAAGAGTCTAAATCAAGAAGAAGGAGGCATCTGATCGACCATCGAAGAAGGATCAGCATAGTACTAGCATACTATGCTGATTTTCTGGATCAAGACTTCTGATCATGATTCGTGGACTCGTGTGGATGACTCCTAGAGGTCGGACATATGTGCAGATCGCAACATCATCCTCAAGCTCAGATCAGCAAAGTTAAAACGTCTAACTTGCAAGGTAATAGATCTGATTTATTATATTATACATACATTAGATGTAGTATAGAAACATGTTGATATGATCAACATGTAGTTCTTGCTCTTTATATTTTAATTTCTGATTTAATGCCATGTAATAATTATGTAATAAGATCTTAGATCTAGAGATTCTTTTATTTTATAAGATAAATTTTGATTTATTTTAGTCTTCTGCTACTTGATCTTGAAAAAATTTCAAGATCTAACCCTGAAACCATAGATCTAGTTCCTTCAGTGCTATGTGCTGGCATCTATGTCAAATGAGTTGTAAAGCTAGTATGAGTATATGTCTGCTATCAGGGCTATGATCACTCACCTACAAGAGTTGTATGGTGAGCAAAGCCATACTGCATTCTTTGAAGTGTCCAAGAGACTCTTCAACTTGAAGAGGCACGAAGGGCAATCCATCCATGAGCACTGTATGACAGTGATCAAGGACATTGAGGAGTTTGGGAAGCTCGAGCTTGAAATGCAAAAAAAATTACAAATGGATCTGATCCTTCAATCCCTTATGAGTTCATATAGTCAATTTATTATAAATTTTCATATGAATAAACTCGATTGCACTATACCCGAACTGGTCAACATGTTGGTCACTATGGAAGAAATCTTGAAGAGTTCAAGGGGCACTGTTCTCGTTGTAGAGCAAACTTCTTTCAAGAAAAAGTTTACTGAAAAGAAGAAGATAAAATTTGCTAAAAAGTAGAAGAAAGAGAGCAAGCCAAGGAAGGATGTTCCTAAGAAGGCCGAAGCAAAAGAAAAGTATTTCTATTATGATGCGAAAGGCCATTGAAGGAGGAACTGTCCTTTATACCTGGAGAGTCTAAAGATCAAAAAAGATGATAAATCTTCAGAAAGTATGCTCGTAATTGAACCTAACCTTACGATTTCTTCTACTTCTAGTTGGATATTAGACTCTGTCTCGAGTGCTCATATATGTATCTTAATGCAGGGTCTAATAGAAAGTAAGAGGTTGAGGGAAGGTGACATGATCCTATGGGTGGGTAATGGAGCAAAAGTTACTGCAGAGGCCGTTGGCACTTATTCTCTTTGATTATCATTTAGTATTAGATTAGATTTAAAAGACTATTATTATGTTTCTGTAGCTATCCAGAATTTGATTCTCATGTTTGTGCTAGCACAGAAAGATTTTGAAATTAATTTCAATAAAGACTTTTGTTTCATTTATTTATGAAATAAATTGGTTGCACGAGGTCTTTTAATTGACAGTCTATATCACTTGCATATTGATGTGAATGTGAATTTAAATAAGCAAATAGTGAGTACCGTAGGATAAAAAAAATTTAGAGATGAAATTAACCAGAACTACTTGTGGCATCATAGACTGGGTCATATTGGAGAGGGCAGGATAAACAAACTAGAAAAGGATGGGATCCTTAGCTCTCTTCATCCAGAGCCATATCCAGCTTGCAAATCTTATCTTCAAGAAAAAATGGTCAAGTTACCCTTTGTAGAATATGGGAAAAGGGCCACTGAGTTACTTACCCTGGTACACACCGATGTGTGTGAGCCATTTGATGTGTAGGCTGGGAATGGTTATAGCTATTTTATAACCTTTACTGATGATCTGTCTAGGTACGAGTATGTGTATCTAATGAAACATAAGTCTGAAGCCTTTGAAAAGTTCAAAAAATTTAAAAGTGAAGTAGAAAAATAAATAGGCAAACCTATTAAGGATCTTTGATCTGATCGAGGAGGTGAATACCTTAGAAATTTTTGAGATATCTTAAGGACAACGGCATAGTCTCTCAGTGGACTCCTCTTGGAATGCCTCAGCTAAATGGAGTATTCGAAAGGAGGAATAGGATCCTATAAGATATGGTCAGGTCCATGATGAGCGTCACTAATCTATCCTTATGTCTTTGGAGACATGCCTTATTAACCATCATTCACCTATTGAATAGGGTTCCATCAAAATTCATCTCTACCATACCGTATGAGATATGATATGGTAAGAAGTCGAGTCTAAGTTATCTTAAGACTTGGGGATGTCTAGCTTATATCAAGAGACAGATGGTTGATAAGTTAGAGATAGATCTATTATAGCTCATTTTATAGGGTATCCAAAAGAATCCATTGGATACTACTTCTACTTTTCACAAGATTATAATGTGATTGTGAGTCGAAACGTCATATTCCTAGAAAAATAGTTTATCCAGGATGGTGGCAGTGGGAGATTAGTTGAGCTCGAAGAGGTCTTTGAAGAGTAAAGAGCTGTAGATCCTCAGGAACCCATTATTCATGAGTTAGTAGTTGACGTTCCTCTACCACCTCGTAGATCTAGCAGGATCTCCCGACCTCCTAAACGGTACATGGATATGCTTATATAGGAAATAAAAAAAATATTCCTTATGGGAGATAGAGGTCATGGTGATGATCCTAATACCTTTGACGAGACGATGTTTGACATCGATTTTGAGAAATAGTTAGATACGATGAAGTCAAAAATTGACTTGACGCATTCCAATCAAGTATAGACCTTAGTAGATCCACCTGAGGGTATTGTACCCATTGGGTGTCAATGGATCTACAAAACAAAAATAGGTACCGATGGTAAGGTAGAGACCTATAAAGCTAGACTTGTGACAAAAGGTTACAATTAGCACGAGGACATTAACTATCAGAAAATCTTCTCACCCGTAGCCATGCTGAAATCCATCCACACTCTACTTGCTGTTGCAGCTTACTATGATTATGAAATCTAGCAGATGGATATGAAAAAACTGCTTTCTTGAATGGATATCTTGAGGAAGATATCTATATGGAGCAGCCTTTGAATTTTTATCTAGTGATGGTGATCACAGAGTCTGCAAGCTGCAAAGGTCCATATACGGATTAAAGCAAGCTTCTTGAAGTTGGAATAATCATTTTGATAAGGCAATCAAATCATTTAATTTCATCAAAAATGAAGAGGAACCATGTGTATATAAAAGGATCAGTGGGAGCGCAATAACATTCTTCATATTGTACGTGGATGATATTTTGCTCAATGAAAATGATATTTCCATGCTGATCATGGTCAAAAGATGGTTGTTCAAGGAATTCTCTATGAAAGATCTAAGGAAAACATCCTATATTCTTAAAATAAAGATTTATAGAGATAGATTGAAATGGATGCTAGGTCTGTCACAAAAGATATACATAGAGAAGGTACTGAAGAGGTTCAGCATAAAAAATTCTAAAAGATGACTTTTGTCTTTTAGGCATGGTATTAATCTTTCCAAGATGATGTGTCCGACAACATATGAGGAAGTTCAGCGCATGAGTAAGATTCCTTATGTCTTAGCTATAGGGAGCCTCATGTATGCCATGCTGTGTACTCGACCTGATATTGCTCTTGCTATAAGTGTCACGAGCAGATATCAATCGAATCTAGGTGAGGAGCATTGGATAGCTATGAAGAATATTCTTAAGTACTTAAGAAGGACTAAGAATTTGTTCTTGATCTTTGGAGGAGATTTAGAATTACGAGTCAAGGGGTATACTGACTCAGACTTCATGTCTGATCCTGATGATAGAAAGTCTATGTCAGGATATATGTTCATTTGCAATGGTGGTGCAGTCAGCTGGAAGAGTTCTAAGCAACCATCATATCAAATTCGACCATAGAGGTTGAGTATGTCGATGCTTCGGATGCTGCAAAGGAAGGCTTCTGATTCAAGAAGTTCATCATGGAACTTAGGGTTATGATATCGGTTGCTATACTACTTTATTGTGATAATAATGGAGCCATAGTACTTGCTAAGGAGTTAAGATCTCATCAGAAATCAAAGCAAATCGAGCGGTGGTATCATATCATACGCGACTACCTGGAAAAGAAATATGTCGAGGTGCGAAGAGTAGACTCCGCAGACAACGCGGCAGACCTGCTGACAAAGCAATTGAGCCAGCCAAAAATGAAGGTCCATCTTGAGAAGATGGGACATAGATTAGTGGCCAATTGGCTTTAGTCCAAAGTGAAAGATTGCTAGATGTATATCCTAGAAGTCAATATGGCTGACACATTGTAATAAATTTGGGATATAATTATATACTTTATACATTGATTTGATCAATAAAAGGGCAAGTTTATTTTTTATTCAAGTGTGATGTGTCCTTGAATCGTCCATGAAATTAACTTTTGATACATATTCTCAAAGTGTTGAAAATTAAAGACATATATTTAATTCCTAAATACTCCCAATCATAGAATCATCATGAGGACGGTGATCAATCCGAATAGACCAGCATACAGATCGCTTTCTTCGGGATAGATGAGTCTCTAGTCTACAATGTAGAGATACTGGATGACGAGTGTGGGTAGTTGTTAGAGAACAACTAGTATTGAGTGTGACCATACGAGTGATCATTTGGATTTTTATTCAACCGTCAGTGATTGTCTCAATGCTGTAGTTGTGTGAATGATCTTTTGATCTGAGATTGTACTGCTTATAGTGAGGCTACTGGAGTTTGACTGACACATAAACATGGGTCTCAATGAGCCCTTGTAGTGGATGTTGGCGACAGTTGGTCTACAATACGAGTAGGGTGCGCATCAAGATAAGATCTATTGACCTTGATAGAGAGGAGTAGTCCTATGAAATTTGAAAAACTAAGTCCAAAAATCTATGGCTACAGTAGTGTGATAGATGAAAAGGAGTTGTTATAAAAATCATAATTGGACTTGAGCTGATCGAATCTATCATATGACTGATGTTAATGTTTGACGATTTATCCATGACCTACCATCTAGTCGGGACTCACAATAGAGGGACTGAATCACATATTAACTACACCTTGAGGTTCATTTTTTATTCTACTGGGTTGCCACTACATACTGTTAGGTGTCACTAATGGATTGTGAGACCTCACTAGGATTATTTTGGATCGACAATCCTTGATGAGTTAGAGTGGAACTGTTTCGATCCATTGAAAAGACTTTCAATGATACTTTGATAAAGATCAGTGTATATCTCACTACCAGATAGAATTGAATCTATGGGGTTTAGAAATTAGCAACTAAGCTTATGAAGTGTCAATTGGGTTTAGAAAAATCCGATTGGATTCAAGGTAACCTTACTAGCACATAGTTAGACCTAATTTTCTCTTTATGTTTGGATTTTTTATTTGATAAGATAATTTAAATTTAATTATCTGCTAATAACCTAAATAAATTAGGTTCATTAGACTCTAATTGTTGAGTGTCTAAGATTTTGGATCATATGAATTAAGGATGCAAGTTTCTAATTAATTTTCTTGATAGTTATTCTTGGGCGCCATCTTTATTTGATCAAGTTGGACGTGTCCCATGATTAGAGGGCTTATGGATCCCATATGGGGTGTCCCTTGGGTGCACTTTGGGGTGTATTTATGTGGGTGCAAGGGCTCCAAGAGTTGGTACCTAATAGGATTCCTAATGGAAGTTGAATAACTTAAGTTATTAGGAAACCTAATGCAAGTAGAACTTATATTATGAGATTGAATAGGATTCAAACCTTTTGTCTATTTAAAGAAACCTCTCCTAAGGTCCCTAGAAAATAAAACCAGTAGCCCCATGCCACCTTTGGAGACCCCCCATTCCCTCCCCTTCTCCTCCCCTTGGGCATCCTACACATCCTCCCTTCGGGGCATCCCCTCTTCCTCACGTCCAAGGCTGTTGGGAATCCCTTCTATTGCTGGTTCCTGATGTTTGGTAGCAGCATAAAGTAAAAAAGAAAGGAAAGAGAAGTAGAGAAGAAGAAGATCAAAGAAAGAGATCCAAGAGTTGATTGTGATCTAGGCTTCATTCAGATTCAACAGGCTAAATTTTTTTAGAGAAAAAAATTCAACTTAAAGTGGGCTATTCCAGGTTGATCCCGAGTGGATACCCGTAGAGGTCGGATACCTGTGCAGCTAAGAGGGAGCCTCTTCTTTTTCAGATTCAGATTTAAAGAAAAGAACTACGAAACAGATATGTGATTTGATCGCATGTTAAATTTTAGGATTTGTACAATTTCAGTATATGAAGTAGATCCTTGTAATTTATATTTTTATGCATGCATGATATGGATTAAAAGGTATTTTAATCTTCTCTTCCATTGTAGTGTTTAAAAAATAAAATTTTGAAACACACATGCATACCCCAACACATGAATCCCAACAACAACCACCCGCACCCTCACCTAGTGTCCCTACACTGTAGACCCAAGACTCATCTACCCTTAAGGGAGGTGAACTATGCACCGATCTCTAATAGATTGATCACTGTCCTCCATGATGATCCTTTGATCGGGAGCATTTAGAAATTAATCACTAATTAATGTATGTCTCAAATTCTTAACACTTGAAGAATATATAAAAATTATCTTTGTTAATTTCTAGGATAAATCATGGATACATAAACATGATTGGAATGAAAAAGCTCTTTATTGATAATGAAAAGTTTCAAGTACAAATTTTAAGCCCTGAAATTATATTATGTGTCAGCCAACAATTAGCTTCTAGGACACAAATCTATCAAACTCTTACTTGACCTAAAGCCAATTGGCCATGTATCTAAGACCCATGTTCTCAAGGTGAGCTTTGATCTTTTGCTAGCTGAGAAGCTTGGTCAGTAGGCTCGCCACGTTTAGTACAGAGTCGACTCTCTGCACCTTGACGAACTTCTTCTTGAGATGTTCATGTATGATGTGAAACCACCGCTCTGTGTGCTTGGACTTCTGGTGAGATCTGGGCTCCTTAGCGAGGGCTATAGCATCGTTATTGTCATAGAGTAGTGCAATGGCATCTGATGGCATCACACCCAGCTCCGCAACAAACTTGTTGAACCAAAAGGCTTCCTTAGCTGCTTCAAAGGTGGTGATGTATTCGGCTTCTTTGATCGAATCTGCAATGATAGGCTGCTTGAAACTCTTCCAGCTAACCACACCACCATTACATAAGAAGATACACACCGATGTAGACTTTCTATCATCGACATCAGTCATGAAGTCCGAATCAGTGTATCCCTCAACTTTCAGCTTCGATCCTCTACCAAAGACCAATATCAAATCCTTAGTCCTTCTCAAGTACTTAAGGATATTTTTAACAGCAATCAAGTGTTCTTCTCCTGGATTCATTTGATATCTACTCGTGACACTCACGGCAAGTGCTATATCAGGACATGTACATAACATGGCATATGTGAATCTCTCTATTATCGAAGCATAAGGGATCTTGGTCATGCGTTAGATCTCCTTAGGTGTGTTGGGATATATCTTCTTGGAGAGATGAATGTCATGTCTAAGAGACAAAAGACCTCTCTTGGAGTTTTTCATGCTGAACCTCTTCAACACCTTCTCTATGTATATTCACTGTGAGAGTCCTATCATTCTCTTAGATCTATCTCTATAGACCTTTATATCAAGAATGTAGGAAGCTTCTCCTAGTTCTTTTATGGCAAACTCTTTCAACAACCATACTTTGATCGATGTCAGTATGGAAATATCATTTTCCATCAGGAAGATGTCATCTACATACAATACGAGGAATGTAATAGCGCTCCCACTTACTTTTTTGTACACACATGGCTCCTCCTCATTTTTTATGAAATCAAACATTTTAATCACATCATTGAAGTGAATGTTCTAACTCTGAGATGCTTGCTTGAATCCATATATGGACCTTCGCAGCTTAGAGACTTTGTGATCATTATCACTAGATGTGAAACCCAAAGGCTGCTCTATATAGATATCTTCCTCAAGATATCTATTTAGGAAGGCTGTTTTCACATCCATCTGTCAAATTTCATAATCATGAAAGGCTGCTATCGCAAGTAAAGTATGGATGGATTTCAGTATGGTCACAGATGAAAAGATTTCATGATAGTCAATATCTTTGCATTGACTATAACCTTTTGCAACTAGCCTTGTCTTATAGGTCTCTACCTTACCATCTGACCTAATTTTTTTTTTGTAAATCTATTTACACCCAATAGGTACAATACCTTTGAGTGGATCTACTAAAGATCAAATCTGATTAGAATGCATGGAGTCAATTTCTGACTTCATCGCTTCCATTTTCGGAGTCTATATCTAATATTGCCTCATCATAGGTCTTGAGATCATTCCTAATGTCCTTATCTCCCACAAGGAATGCTTCTCTAAATCCTCTATAAGAATACCTAAGTATCTTTTAGGAGGATGGGAGACCCTACTTGATCTATGAGGTGGAGGAGGTATCATATCTACAGACTCATACTGGGTTCAGGTTCTTGGACTCAATGCACTTTAGAGACTTTCTCTTTGAGCTCAATCTTCCTCCCACTACCTCCATCTTGGATAAACTCTTTTTTTAAGAAGATGGCATGATGGCTCACAATCATATTGTGATCTTCAGGAAGATAGAAGTAGTATCCCATGATTTCCTTAGGATATCCTATAAAGAGAGCCCTAAAGGATCTAGCCTCTAACTTGCCCACCTGCTGTCGCTTGACATGGGCCAGACATTCTCAAACCTTAAGGTACCCAAGAGTTGGCTTCTACCATGTCATAACTCATATGGTGTGGTTGAAGGAACCAGATCTAGGATTTCAGGGTTAGATCTTGAAACTTTTTCAAGATCATACAGCGGAAGACTAAAATAAATCAAAATTTATTTTTTAAAACCAGAGAATCCTTAGATCTAAGATCCTATTACATGATTATTACATAGTATTAAATCAAAAATTAAAATATATAAATATAGCATGAACTACATGTTGATCATATCAACATGTTTCTATACCACATCTAATGTATGTATTAAACAATAGATCAGATCTATTACCTTGCAAGTTAGACACTCTAACCTCACTGATCTGGGCTTAAGGATGATGTTGCAAGCCGCACATGCGTCCGACCTCTAGGAGTCATCCACACGAGCCCACGAATTTTGATCAAAAGTCCTGCTTCAGAAAATCAGCACAGTATGCTAGTACTGCGCTGATCCTTCTTTGATGGTTGATCAGGTGCCTCCTTCTTCTTGATTTGGACTCTTCGAAAGATGGAAAGTAAAAGGAGGAGTTTCAGATCTGAGATGCTCTCAGGAAACTCAAGATGGAGGGAGGAAAGATATGAAAACAAAAAAATCCTAGAAGAAGACCCTCTTTTTCTTCACGTTTTTCTCTCTAGACACCCTAACTTGCATCTTTTATATCTCCATGACCCAAAGGTATTTATCTCTGATTTTTGGATGTCACAAAGGTGTCTCAAATATTTGTTTTCTTCTAAAATTTCATGAAGAAACTCATTTTATACAGAGAGATATGATAGAGTCCTTGTCTAGGTCAAATACCTAGTCAAGGCTTATCCAAACATGGCAAGTTAAGGGGCGCCCAACTCTTGAGCACCTCCTCTTTATTTTCGTGCATGGATCACTAGAAAAGGGTGCACAATATGTACCCTAAAATCCATGAAAATTCTAAAAAAAATTTGGATAAATTCGATGCAAAATTGAAAGAGTTTTGGATTTCTAAAACTCTATCTCATAGAATTCGAAATCCAAACTTATTCCTTTTTGATTTGATCCAAACCACCTTCCATGTAAGAAAGAAGAGAGGAAACCTTTTGTGAACGTGGGAGAGACCTGGGAGAGGACTTTTGTCACACAAAATAAGTGGAGATTGGCGTTGAATAAGAGAGAGGGTGTGGGGAAGGCTTATGTGGCGCAAGGTGGAATCCTAGTCTTACTAGGATTCTATCTTATGACTTGTTTTAATTTGGTTTTCCAAACCAAATCAAATCAAAATTAGATCAACCTAATTAAAATAGGTCTTAACCCAATTAAGAACCTAATTTAATCAGATTAAATCTGATTTAATTTTCTAATCAAATTAGAAATTAGATTGATCCAAGTCCTAGTTGAACTAGGAGTAGTTTTTCCTTGCACTTGGCTTATCCAATAAACCAATTGGACTTGATCCAATCAAGCTCAAAATAAATCTAATTAAATCATATTTAATTAGACTTAATCTCAGCCCATTGGCTTAATCAAATTAAGCCAATTAACAATCAAATTGCTAATTGATCCTCCTGCAATACTTGCACTGGGTTAAATGTCAATCGTATTGATCATTTAACCCTAGAATGATTCTAATCGTTGATCAACCATCCGATCGGATCATGAACTCTAATGTGTGTGACCTCATAGGTCCGAACCTAAGCCGATAGCACAGAAATAAATTCCTGTACCAATCAAAGTGACCATCTAGCAATGGTACCCGACGATCGGATAGGTCGAATGTGTAGAACAACATCCTTAGAACCCATGTGGATATAGTTTTCATATAATTCATCCCCTTGACCAAAATGATCATAGGACACCCCAGAGTTCAACTGTCAACTCTGATTAGGTTGTCCACATTGTATTTCAAAATATCAAATCCATCTGATGGATTACTCTGGCCAAGATTTTGCTAAATTGAAATACAGCGACTCATTCTTCTCCAACTCTTGGAGTGGTCAATCCCATCTCGATCACACTCTGACTTCGCAAGTACTTGACTGTGCCCAGAAGCCTTTCGTCCCTGAATTAGAAATTCAGTTAGTCCAGTACCAAAGCACAGTGAGTTGCTTGCAAGTCACTGAGGCGATCTCAAGTCTAAGGGACAATTATACCTATATCCCATCAGAGACATTCTCGACAGCAGAATGCTCTGGAGTTGGTCACGTTCAATGATGATGTACCCTTACATCTCACCTGTATGACATACCAGTGTCTCCACACTCCTTGGTTAAGAGGACAACCAACCCATATGGCCTACAGCGACCTATGCTCGATAGAAGCTGTCGTCCTTATTAACAGCCTATCATTTGATCGTGAACTGTTTTAAGGACTAATCGATAAATCCTCTCTTTATCGAATCTAAATAGTCCTAAGGACTTCATCATAACAACGGAGTTCATTAGAAGATGAAAGCTTATGATGAAGATGCCAAATATATTTTATTTATTAACAAATCAATTACAATACTTGATTGCTCAACCGTCAACAGCTTGACGATTGGCTTTTGAGACATATTTTTCAACAACTCCCACTTGTCCTAAAGCCACTCGACACAGTATCTAATACCCATCTTCGACTTGTGGTTGTCGAACTCCTTTATTGCCAGGGCTTTAATGAAGGGGTCGGTCAGGTTCTCCTTTCCGTCGATCTTCTGAAGGTCGACGTCACCTCGATCCACGATCTCTCGGACCAGGTGGAAGCGATGCAAGATGTGCTTCGTCCGTTGATGTGCTTTGGGTTCCTTCACCTGAGCTATGGCACCAGTGCTATTGTAGTAGAGCAGGACTAGACCATCGAGGGAGGGTGCTACTCCGAGCTCGGTGATGAATTTCCTTAGCCACACAGCTTCCTTCGCAGCATCCGATGCTGCGATGTACTCCGCTTCACAAACAGAGTCTGCCACAGTATGCTGCTTGGAACTCTTCCAGCAGATGGCTCCACCATTCAGAGTAAAGATATAACCCGACACGCTCCTGCTGTCATCATGGTCAGATTGAAAGCTAGAGTCTGTAAACCCCATAAGTTTCAGATCTGACTTGCCATAAACCAACCTTTGGTCCTTAGTATTTCTCAAATACTTAAGGATGACTTTAACCACCTTCTAGTGATTTTCTCCAAGATCAGATTGGTATCTACTCACTACTCCTAGTGAGTATGCTACATCTGGTCTTGTACATGTCATGGCGTATATGATAGATCCCACGGCTGAAGCATATGGGACTCTACTCATACGCTCTCTCTCTTCAGGAGTTGTCGGACAATCCTTCTTAGAGAGAGAAATTCCTTGGCCTATCGGTAGATAGCCCTTCTTGGAATTCTCCATGCTGAACCTCTTCAGCACAGTATCTATGTACATGGACTGGGATAACCCAAGCATCTTTTTAGATCTATCTCTATAGATCTTCATCCCTAGAATGTAGGATGCTTCACCCAAGTCCTTCATGGAGAACTGCGATGACAACCAAACTTTTATTCCCTATAGTGCGGGGATGTCATTCCCGATTAAGAGAATGTCATCCATGTACAAGACAAGGAATACCACAACTGGACTATTTGCCCATTTATAGATGCAGGGCTCTTCTCCATTCTTAATGAAGCCATACGTTTTGATCACCTTATCAAAATGCATTTTCCAACTCTGAGAAGCTTGCTTCAGTCCATAAATGGATCTCTGAAGCTTGCACACCTTGGACTCATCTGTGGATGTAAACCCCTCAGGTTGTATCATATACACCTCTTCAGTCAGCTCTCCATTCAGAAAAGCTGTCTTTACATCCATCTGCCAGATCTCATAATCCAGATGGGCAGCTATTGCAAGCATTATCCGAATGGATTTGAGCATTGCCACAGGGGAAAATGTCTCGTCATAGTCAATACCATAACGTTGATGATACCCCTTGGCGACCAGACGGACTTTATAGGTCTCCACCTTTCCATCTGCGCCCCTCTTCCTTTTGAAGACCCATTTACACCCAATGGGTTTAACCCCTTCAGGTGGGTCAACCAATGTCTATACATCGTTGACCTTCATGGATTCCATTTCGGATTTCTTGGCTTCAAACCATTTTTCGGAATCAAGTCTCTACATTGCATCCATATAGGTGATCGGATCCTCATTATTCTCATCAAGTTCGATGGGATCACCGTCTCAAACCAAAAAATCGTAGTATCTGTCCGGCTGACATGGTACTCTACCGGATCGTCTTAATGGTGCAGGTATATTGGGCTCTGGATCTGATCTAATCATATCCAACTCAAGTTCAGCTATTGGTATCGGTCCTTCTACCTGTTGAACTTCATCAAGTTCAACCTTAAAGGCAACGGTTCCTTCACCAAGGAACTCCTTTTCTAAAAAGATTGCCTTAAGACTGACGAACACTTTTTGTTCATCAGCATGGTAGAAAAAATATCCTTTTGTCTCTTTGGGGTACCCTATGAATGAGCATTTGTCAGACCTAGGTCCAAGTTTGTCTGTGACTAATCGTTTGACATAGGTCGGGCACCCCCAGACCCTAAGGTGTGAAAGTACTGGCTTACGCCCTGTTCATATCTCATATGGAGTCTTAATTACAGACTTACTTGGAACCCTATTTGACAGATAACAGGCCGATTCGAGTGCATATCCCCAGAAGGATATCGGCAAGCTAGCAAAACCCATCATGGATCAGACCATGTCTAACAGAGTCCGATTCTTCCTTTCAGATACACCATTATGCTGTGGTGTTCCTGGAGGAGTTCATTGGGAGAGAATCTCATTCTCTCCTAGATATGTGAGAAATTCACTAGAAAGGTGTTGCCCAGCTATGCAACCCAAGAGGGGGGGTGAATTGGGTTTCTAAAAATTTTAAGCCCAACAAATAACTTATGAAGAACAAAACAATGGCTTTAAATCAATATTAATTATCTAAAGTAGTATTGCAAGGATATAATAAAGAAATAAGATAAAGCGATAAAGCACACCACAAACACAAGGATTTATAGTGGTTCGGTGCTAACCTTGCACCTACATCCACTCCCCAAGATCCCACTTGGGAATTTCAATCCACTATCCTTTGTATTCAACCCGAATACAAAACGTCGGAAACTCCGACACTAGCTATCCCAAGCTAGAATACAAGACGTCGGAAACTCCGACCCTAGCTATCCCAAACTAGAACACTTGTTTCCCGGGTACAAGCAAACCCAAAACACTCCGATTTCAGGTTCGGATCAACCTTTCCTTGTTTTGGAAATCCTCCAAAAACAAGAGCAAAAACTCACAAAGAGTAAGAATATTTAGAGCACAGATGAATACAATAACAGCTCCTTAAATGAGCAAATATAACAATAAAAGCTTTACTCAAATGAAGAACCCCTTTTTCAGATTTTCTCAAGATGAATGAACGGTTGAACGCTTGAGAAGAGGTTGATTGTTGATTGAAGATCTCTTGAAAGCTTTGAACGATCTCTAGATCAAGGTTGAAACGATAGGCGTGAAGAATTCTCTCCTTGAAAGATCTTCCTTTTCTCTTTCACAATCTCTCTGGTATATTGTGGATCCTCTCTCTTTTTCTATATGGATATTTCGTTGATCTCAGGCTTTTTCTTGCAAATTTCGGATCCTCTCTTCTGTTCTTCTCTTTTTCCTCTCTTTTCTCTTCACATTTGATTTCACGTTTGATCCGCTATTTAATCTGCAATTTCTTTCATCATTTAAAGCATTTTGTAGCATTAGAAGCAAGAGAAAATAATTTAGGCAGATAAAGAGCCGTTAGAGGATTTTTAGGAAGCATAAATGGCAATTAAAACGGGCAAAAAAATAGCCGTTGCTGACATTTCCCGTCGCAGGGGTCGACTCATGAGTCGACTCATGCTTCAGGAGTCGACTCATGAGTCGACTTCTGTTGCAACAGCCAAAAAATGAGTTTCTGCAACTTTTGGCCTAAAACTGCAGGGGTCGACTCATGGGGGTCGACTCATGCCTGGGGGTCGACTCACAGGGTGTGCCAATCAGCTCATTGCCATGAGTTGACTCACGGGTTGACTCATGATTTTCAAACATGCATAACTTTCAAAATACAAGTCCAAAATCAATGAAATTTTCACCATTGGATCACAAATCTTTTGTTCTACCAAATGATACTATCAAATAAGGATTTTAGCAAAATTACGATTTTGCCCTTGAAGAGCATAAAGCCTTTTTCAATTTAAAATATTTGTATCCCTTCAATCTGCTTTGTAATCATCAAAATCAATCTAGGAGCAACAATCTCCCCCTTTTTGATGATGACAAAACATATGAACAAAAATATTTATGTTAATGCATTAATTTCAAAAGAATCCATTATGGGTGTATATGCTTGAAAAGAGTATGATTCTTTTGGTATGTAATATAAATGCAAAAATAGTTTGTCCATTTTCTTAAAGATTTGAAAAGGGTATTAGATCATTTTGAGTTCAAGATATTTCAGAGCAAGAGAAGATAAATAACTTTTTCTATGTATCAGAGCAAAAATAATTTTTACAATGATATCAGAAAAGATTTTATAATGAATCAGAGCAAGAAAATTTTTAATGTATCAGAGAAAATTTCATACAGTATCCGAGCAAATGTTATAATATTTTAGAGAAACCTTCACACTGTATCGGATCAAATGTTATCATGTATCAGATCAAGTTGAAAGAAATTGTAGGATGAATCAGAGTAAAACAAATTTCTTATTGATGTCTCAAGGTGAGTAAGATTTCAAAAGCAAGTTTGAATATCAGAGCATATATATAAAAAATACTTATTTGCATTGTACTCATGATTTTGCTTTTGATGGATTAAAGTTCTGTCTGATACCAAATTTCTCTGTCTGATACCAAATTTCGATACCAAAATTTCTCAAAGTTTTGTTTAATCTTTCAATGCTTGTTTTTGTCTAATTTCTCCAATATTTGTTTAATTTCTTCAATATTTGTTTTAATTTAATTTCTCCCCCTTTTTCTCATAATTTAGGGTTTTGCTTTTTGTCTAATTTCAATTTTTGTTTAATTTTAATTTCTTCCCCTTTTTGACATCATCAAACATAGTTAACTCTTTCTTTTCCTTTTCTGAAAATATTCTTTAATTTCTTCCTCTTTAGAGTTTTTCACAGATGTTTGCTCCCCCTTAATATAGCAATTATCAATAGCAAACAACAATAAGGAGAAGATAATATTTCAACAGATGTATCGGAGATTGAAATATAACCAAAATATAATCATTACAAAGAGGTAGAAATATAGGTAAAAGATGATTCCATTAAAATCATAATTATTTCAATACATAAAATTCAACCAGCTAAATGTCAATACATGGCCCCAAGGTATAGATCCTAGAACAAGATACTAACTCCTAGAACCTAGTAAAGATCAAGATAAGTCAATGATCAAGACAAATCATGGATCGGAGTCATCAGATATGGTATGAGAAGATGATGGATCAGAAGTGCGTCCTCTACCCCGTCTGCCTCTGCCACGAGTAGGAGAACGAGATGAACTGGGAGGCTGAGAACGCTGAGATACTAGGGCTGATATCATGAGTCTGATAGAATCAAGTACGTTCAGTGCTCTGGAAACAGATTGAAGTAGAGCAGTGAACTGAGTGGTAGCATGCTCACTCGATCCTCTGATCTCTTTCCTCAGTAGCTCATATCCACCTTCTAATGCTCCTCTGAGCCTTCCAGCCTCTGCAGTGAGGTCTGTGACCTCAATAGTAGACTCCTGTGGCTGGGGATGGGCCAATGCAAGGACTTGCCCCTGCAAGTCAAGAACTCTGCCAGTAAGTCTCCAGACGATATCCTCAAGCTGCTGTATCCTGACGGACTGATCTAAAATCATCTGAAATATAGTAGAGATGTGGGGAGTAATGGTCTGATCAGAAGAAGTAGCTCCAGGTGCAAAAGAAGTACTACTCCACTGGCTAGACAACAAAGAAGCCACACGCTGAGATATATGCTCGATCTGATCGTCAGCCAGTCTGAACTCTGAATGAGGTGCTCTGCTCTCTGGCTGATACACTGGTGTGGGCATCCTAGTAAACTCAGAAGGGCCAGCCTCAGTATCATGAATGAACTGGGTATCTGGTGAAGCTGCCCTGAAATCATGTACAGGAGAAGATGGACCTTCTTCTTCTACTCTGCCTTCAGTTCTGTCTTCAGCTCTTTCCTCAGCTCTCTCCTCAGCTCTTTCTTCAGAGCCCTTGATCCAACCACCAACAGTCTTTGTAATTCCCATTCGGTGTAGGCTGTGTTGGTTGAAAGTGTCCACATGTGAGAGCTTGGTAGGTGTCTCCCCTCACAGCTAACTCCAAACCTCCTAAAAACTCTAGTAAGGGCCATACCATAAGGCAAGTGTGCCTTGGATCTGTTCAAAGTTTCTCTCATGGCCTCTATCATAAGTGTAGGGAGGTTTAGGGGGGTCTGAGTGATGATATGAAACATGACACATACATCTCTGCCAGATAGTAAGTCATGTCTACCACTCCTAGGAAAGAATAGTTTTGTCACAATCTGATGCAGGACCCTCATCTCAATGGACAGTAGCTTTGCTTCCAATTTGTTTAAACTTCCTGAAAAATCTTCTCCTAAGATAATTCTGATCCCTTCTTCTTTAATTGGGAGTTCCATATATGAGTATCCTTCACTAGGCAACTGAAGTATCTCTCCCAATATCCTAGAATCCAAACAGATGTCAATCTCCTTTACAGTTGAAGTCACAGACCCGTTTCCATAATTTAGGTTCTGGTAGAACTCTCTGACTAGATCAACATAGGTGACTTCCTTAAGAGAGCAATAAAGTTCCCATCCTTGATTTTTGATCTTGGTAGCAAAAGTAAAGCCTTCTTTCTCAAAGAACCGAAAATCTATATTTTTCCCGGTTTCTACTTTTCTATCAGAAAGAAGATTTACACTGGGGCTTATGGAGGGTTGAGAGGGACCTTGAGCAGGTACTGAAACTGGATTGGGAACAGTGGAAGACTGAGCATGCCTTTTCTTTCGGACAATTTCCTCAGGCTCTCGGATTGATTTCCTTCTTTGGGGAAGTTTCATCTTTGGAGCCATATCCAATAAGGTAGCAGACAAGAAGACTTGAATTCAGTGGAGGAGGGATCACAAAAGAGTAAAGAAGAATTTTGGTGGAGAAAAGAAGTGGATTTTGAATGAACGGTGAAGTTCTAGGGCACGTTCCACCCGCGCCTAACACTGCGAGAAAGCACAGAAAAATCCTTTTCAAGGAGGCGATTTTTGGTGGAGAGGAGGAGGGAGAATTGCCTCGAAATTAATCCTTGGATTTGGAGCAAAACAGAAGTTTGGAGAGGATGGCTTTCGGAAGAAGAACGACGAGAAGATGAGTCATCTCATAAACAGGTTTTCCCGATTTAAAAACAATGAACCCGATGGAAGTTGGTGGGATTAACAAGTTTGCCATTGAGTCGACTCATGGGGGTCGACTCATGAAGTTCAGAAAATCAGGAAAAATACAAATAAATTCCAGAAAAATTCAAAATTTTGGGAGAATGAATTTTGCTCAATGATAAGTTTTTAGAGTGATAAAACTGAGCTTTTGGAACTAGGATAGATGTTGAAAATTGAGCTCTAAGAGTTTTTGACATCTATTCTTTGGAAATTGAGAAATTTCAGATAAATGGATCTAGAATTCCTAGATTTCTCCTAATTTCACAGAATCTTTCCTCACTAAGGGCCTTTGTAAAGATATCAGCTAATTGATTTTCAGTGCAAACATATTCAAGAATTATATTTTTGTTTTGAACATGTTCTCTTATAAAATGATGTCTTATTTCAATATGTTTAGATCTTGAGTGTTGTATTGGATTTTTAGATAGATTTATAGCACTTGTATTATCACATCTTATTGGTGTTTCATTAAGTTTGATTCCAAAATCTTCGAGTTGTTGCTTAATCCACAAGATTTGAGCACAACAACTTCCGACTGCAATGTATTCGGCCTCAGCCGTAGACAGTGCTACCGAATTTTGTTTCTTGCTAAACCATGAGATTAGGTTAACTCCAAGAGATTGGCAAGTTCCACTTGTGCTTTTTCTATCTAATTTACATCCAGCAAAATCAGCATCAGAATATCCTAACAAATTAATTTGTGAGTCCTTAGAGTACCATAACCCTATAGTTTGTGTACCATTTAAGTATCTAAGGATTCTTTTAACAGCATTCAAATGAGATTCCTTAGGATTAGATTGATATCTTGCACATAAGCAAACACTAAACATGATATCAGGCCTACTTGCAGTTAAATATAATAATGAGCCAATCATACCTCTATAGTATTTTAAGTCTACGCTTTTACCTTCATCATCCTTGTCAAGCTTACATGAGGGACTCATTGGTGTGCCAATTGGTTTGCAGTTCTCCATTCCAAATCTTTTGAGTAGTTCCTTGGTGTACTTGCTTTGGGTGATGGAGATTCCCTCTTTTGATTGTTTGATTTGGAGTCCGAGGAAGAAGGTGAGTTCTCCCATCATGCTCATCTCGAACTCTCCCTGCATAAGCTTAGCAAAGTCTTGACAAAGGGATTCATTGGTAGACCCAAAAATTATGTCATCAACATAAATTTGTATAATTAGCATATCATTTTGGTTTCTTTTAATAAATAGAGTTGTATCCACATTGCCTCTTGAGAAACCATTATTTAGTAGAAATTTGCTTAGCCTTTCATACCATGCTCTAGGTGCTTGTTTTAGACCATATAAAGCTTTATTTAATCTAAAGACATGATTGGGAAAAGCATGATTTTCAAATCCAGGGGGTTGTTCTACATATACTTCTTCAGAAATATATCCATTTTAAAATGCACTTTTAACATCCATTTGAAATAGTTTGAATTTCATAAAGCAAGCATAGGCAAGTAGAAGTCTAATGGCTTTTAATCTAGCAACAGGTGCAAAGGTTTCATCAAAATCAATTCCTTCTTCTTGATTATATCCCTTAGCAACCAGTCTTGCTTTATTTCTAATTATATTTCTATGCTCATCTAATTTGTTTCTAAAGACCCATTTTGTGCCAATTATTGAATAATCTTTAGGTCTTTTCACTAAGGTCCAAACATTATTTCTTTCAAATTGACTGAGTTCTTCTTGCATAGCATTAATCCAGTTATGATCATTTTCAGCTTCTTCAAAAGTTTTAGGTTCAAGTTGAGATACAAAAGCACAATGATTAAGTACATCTCTAAGTGAAGAACGTGTTTTTACCCCATGCATAGGATCACCGATAATTAATTCCTTAGGGTGGTTGTGAACATACCTCCATTCCTTGGGTAAGTCATTTGTACCTTGAGGTTGTTCTTGAATTTCTTCACCTTTCTCATTTTGTTCATCTTCTTGATTCTTGTCTTCTGGAGTTGCTGAATCTTTCAGAGTGATCTCCTTCATACCTTCTATTAGTGGATCTGCATCATCAACACCCTCATTCTTCCTTGAAGGAAGATCGTTAGATTCATCAAAGACAACATGTATGGACTCCTCAACTACTAAGGTTCTTTTGTTGAATACTCTAAATGCTTTACTAGTGGAGGAGTAACCTATAAGGATTGCTTCATCTGATTTTGCATCAAATTTACCAAGTTTTTCTTTGCCATTATTTAATACAAAACATCGGCAACCAAAAACATGAAAATAGGCAATATTTGGTTTTCTTCCTTTCCAAAGTTCATAGGGGGTTTTCTTTAAAAATTGTCTTATTAAAGCACGATTTAAAATGTAACATGCTGTGTTAATAGCTTCCGCCCAAAAATATTTTGGAAAGTTGCTTTCACAGAGCATGGTACGGGCCATTTCTTCTAAGGTTCTATTTTTCCTTTCAACTACCCCATTTTGTTGGGGTGTCCTAGGAGCAGAGAAGTTGTGGCCAATTCCATTTTCATCACAAAAATTTTCAAAGTCATGATTTTCAAATTCTGTTCCATGATCACTTCTAATATTTTGAATTGAAAACCCTTTTTCATTAGTGACTTTTCGATGAAATTTCGTGAAATTTGAAAAGTTTCATTTTGTGAGCTAAAAAGAAAATCCAAGTAAAACGAGAGTAATCATCAATTAATACAAATCCATATCGTTTTCCTCCTAGACTAGTGGTTTTAGTTGGTCCAAATAAATCCATATGTAAGAGCTCTAAAGGTCTAGAAGTTGAAATAGTGTTTTTGGATTTAAATGATACTCTAGTTTGTTTACCTAATTGGCATGCATCACAATTCTATCCTTTTCAAAATTCAATTTTGGCAAACCGAGAATTAAATCCTTTTTGATTAATTTTGAAAGAGAATGCATGCTAATATGTGCAAGTCTACGATGCCACAGCCAACTAGTCTCATTTATTTTAGCATTTAAGGAAACTAGGCATTGCATGTCTAATTTAGTTAAATCATTCAAGTCTACCATATAAACATTGCCATGCCTATGTCCTATAAATTTAATGCCATCGTTAATAGGACTCGTCACAATGCATACAGATGATTCAAAACTTACTTTATACCCTTTATCACAGAATTGACTAATGCTAAGTAAGTTATGCTTTAAACCTTTAACAAGTAAAATATTCTCAATGTATTTGGAGGGAGTGATACCAATGTTACCTATCCCGATGATCTTTCCTTTGCCATTATCTCCAAAGGTGACCATCCCTCCATCCTTAGCATCAAGCGTGATGAATTGTGATTCATCACCAGTCATGTGTCTCGAGCATCCGCTGTCAAGATACCATTTCCTGTTTCCTTCTTGGGATGCTAGACACACCTGCAAGCACAGATCAAGTTTCTGTCTTAGGTACCCAAGCTTTCTTGGTCCTTTCAGGTTAGTCAGAATGGTTCCTTTTGGAACCCATATTTTCTTTGTGTTTGCATATTTGTTAATAAGACATGTGTATGATTTATGTCCTATTCTTCCACATTTAAAACAAGTAATATTTGTAGGCTTTTTGCTTGAATAATTTGCATAAATATCCTTCAAAAATTTTGTTTCTTCAGGGGTTTATAACCAAGTCCAGCCTTATCATATATAGCTTTCTGATTATCAAGGATCATATTTAGCTTGTTTGAACTTAAGGTGAACTTATCTACTATAGATTTCAGCCTGTTAATTTCATCCTTAAAGTTTTGATTTTCTTGAATCAATGTGAATTTTTCAATTGAAAGAATTTCAGCTTGTTTCACTAAGGACTGATTTTTCAATTTCAGCTCTTTGTTTTTCTTCCCTAGTTTCTTTAATTCATCAATTGAATCATAGAAAGCTTCATGCAATTCTTCAAAAGTAAATTCACTAGTGGATTCAGAAGTTACCTCATTTTCATGTGCCATCAGGCACAGATTGGCTTGTTCGGTTGAGA